>NC_064618.1:69966271-70193376 GCF_023898315.1 Schistocerca nitens | reverse complement strand
AGTCATAGTTACTCGTGTCTGCTGCTCCCACATCTTTAGGCCTTTATCATTCTTCCTATGGCTGGGCCTTTATCATTCTTGCTATGGCCAGTCCTACAGACCCGATATGCCACTATATGTCCACCTGAACGTCGTCACAGTTACTCCACTACGAGTTTCTCGAGTTAGCAAATGTACTTCGCCGGATAACGAGGCATTTGGCTACCTTAAGAGAGTCATAGTTACTGCGGCCAGCTTCTCCCCTTCTTTGAATCTTTCCTCTCTTTAATTCGTTCTGTGTTCATTCCAGCAGAAGCAATATGCCACAACATGTCCAGCTTAACGTTGTCTGAGTTATTACAACGATGAGTTCCTAGAGTTTTCAAATAAATTTCACGGCGTGACGAGGCATTAGGGTACCTTAAGAGGTCAAAGTTACTGCTGTCGGCTGCTTCCCTTCTTTGAAATTTTCCTTTCTTTAATTCGTACTGTGGCAGTCCTTCAGAAGGGATATGCCACTACATGTCCACCTTACGTTGTCTCAATTATTCCAACGACAAGCTCCACGAGATTTCAAATAAATTTCGCGGAGCGACGAGGCATTTGAATCACTTTAAGCGAGACATAGTTACTCCTGCAGCTGCTCCCACTTGTTTAAGCCCTTTCTCTATATCCTTCTTGCTATGGCCACTCGTGCAGAAGCGAAATGCTACAACATGTCCACGTTAACGTTGTCTGAGTTACTGCAACGACGATATCCTCGAGTTTTCAAATAAATTTCGCAGAGTGACAAGGCATTTGGCTACCTTAAGAGAGTCATAGTTACTCGTGTCTGCTGCTCCCACATCTTTAGGCCTTTATCATTCTTCTATGGCTGGGCCTTTATCATTCTTGCTATGGCCAGTCCTACAGACCCGATATGCCACTTATATGTCCACCTGAACGTCGTCACAGTTACTCCCACTACGAGTTTCTCGAGTTAGCAAATGTACTTCGCCGGATAACGAGGCATTTGGCTACCTTAAGAGAGTCATAGTTACTGCGGCCAGCTTCTCCCCCTTCTTTGAATCTTTCCTTTCCTTAATTCGTTCTGTGTTCATTCCAGCAGAAGCAATATGCCACAACATGTCCAGCTTAACGTTGTCTGAGTATTACAACGATGAGTTCCTAGAGTTTTCAAATAAATTTCACGGCGTGACGAGGCATTAGGGTACCTTAAGAGGGTCAAAGTTACTGCTGTCGGCTGCTTCCCCTTCTTGAAATTTTCCTTTCTTTAATTCGTACTGTGGCAGTCCTTCAGAAGGGATATGCCACTACATGTCCACCTTAACGTTGTCCTCAATTATTCCAACGACAAGCTCCACGAGATTTCAAATAAATTTCGCGGAGCGACGAGGCATTTGATCACTTTAAGCGAGACATAGTTACTCCTGCAGCTGCTCCCACTTTTTTAAGCCCTTTCTCTATATCCTTCTTGCTATGGCCACTCGTGCAGAAGCGAAATGGCTACAACATGTCCACGTTAACGTTGTCTGAGTTACTGCAACGACGATATCCTCGAGTTTTCAAAATAAATTTCGCAGAGTGACGAGGCATTTGGCTACCTTAAGAGAGTCATAGTTACTCGTGTCGGCTGCTCACACATTCTTTAGGCCTTTATCATTCTTCCTATGGCTGGGCCTTTATCATTCTTGCTATGGCCAGTCCTACGAGACCCGATATGCCACTATATGTCCACCTGACGTCGTCACAGTTACTCCCACTACGAGTTTCTCGAGTTAGCAAATGTACTTCGCCGGATAACGAGGCATTTGGCTACCTTAAGAGAGTCATAGTTACTGCGGCCAGCTTCTCCCCCTTCTTTGAATCGTTCCTCTCTTTAATTCGTTCTGTGTTCATTCCAGCAGAAGCAATATGCCACAACATGTCCAGCTTAACGTTGTCTGAGTTATTACAACGATGAGTTCCTAGAGTTTTCAAATAAATTTCACGGCGTGACGAGGCATTAGGGTACCTTAAGAGGGTCAAAGTTACTGCTGTCGGCTGCTTCCCCTTCTTTGAAATTTTCCTTTCTTTAATTTGTACTGTAGCAGTCCTTCAGAAGGGATATGCCACTACATGTCCACCTTAACGTTTGTCTCAATTATTCAACGACAAGCTCCACGAGATTTCAAATAAATTTCGCGGAGCGACGAGGCATTTGATCACTTTAAGCGAGACATAGTTACTCTGCAGCTGCTCCCACTTTTTTAAGCCCTTTCTCTATATCCTTCTTGCTATGGCCACTCGTGCAGAAGCGAAATGCTACAACATGTCCACGTTAACGTTGTCTGAGTTACTGCAACGACGATATCCTCGAGTTTTCAAATAAATTTCGCAGAGTGACGAGGCATTTGGCTACCTTAAGAGAGTCATAGTTACTCGTGTCTGCTGCTCCCACATCTTTAGGCCTTTATCATTCTTCCTATGGCTGGGCCTTTATCATTCTTGCTATGGCCAGTCCTACAGACCCGATATGCCACTATATGTCCACCTGAACGTCGTCACAGTTACTCCCACTACGAGTTTCTCGAGTTAGCAAATGTACTTCGCCGGATAACGAGGCATTTGGCTACCTTAAGAGAGTCATAGTTACTGCGGCCAGCTTCTCCCCCTTCTTTGAATCTTTCCTCTCTTTAATTCGTTCTGTGTTCATTCCAGCAGAAGCAATATGCACAACATGTCCAGCTTAACGTTGTCTGAGTTATTACAACGATGAGTTCCTAGAGTTTCAAATAATTTTCACGGCGTGACGAGGCATTAGGGTACCTTAAGAGGGTCAAACTTACTGCTGTCGGCTGCTTCCCTTCTTTGAAATTTTCCTTTCTTTAATTTGTACTGTGGCAGTCCTTCAGAAGGGATATGCCACTACATGTCCACCTTAACGTTGTCTCAATTGTTCCAACGACAAGCTCCACGAGATTTCAAATAAATTTCGCGGAGCGACGAGGCATTTGATCACTTTAAGCGAGACATAGTTACTCCTGCAGCTGCTCCCACTTTTTTAAGCCCTTTCTCTATATCCTTCTTGCTATGGCCACTCGTGCAGAAGCGAAATGCTACAACATGTCCACGTTAACGTTGTCTGAGTTACTGCAACGACGATATCCTCGAGTTTTCAAATAAATTTCGCAGAGTGACGAGGCATTTGGCTACCTTAAGAGAGTCATAGTTACTCGTGTCGGCTGCTCCCACATCTTTAGGCCTTTATCATTCTTCCTATGGCTGGGCCTTTATCATTCTTGCTATGGCCAGTCCTACAGACCCGATATGCCACTATATGTCCACCTGAACGTCGTCACAGTTACTCCCACTACGAGTTTCTCGAGTTAGCAAATGTACTTCGCCGGATAACGAGGCATTTGGCTACCTTAAGAGAGTCATAGTTACTGCGGCCAGCTTCTCCCCCTTCTTTGAATCTTTCCTCTCTTTAATTCGTTCTGTGTTCATTCCAGCAGAAGCAATATGCCACAACATGTCCAGCTTAACGTTGTCTGAGTTATTACAACGATGAGTTCCTAGAGTTTTCAAATAAATTTCACGGCGTGACGAGGCATTAGGGTACCTTAAGAGGGTCAAGTTACTGCTGTCGGCTGCTTCCCCTTCTTTGAAATTTTCCTTTCTTTAATTTGTACTGTAGCAGTCTTCAGAAGGGATATGCCACTACATGTCCACCTTAACGTTGTCTCAATTATTCCAACGACAAGCTCCACGAGATTTCAAATAAATTTCGCGGAGCGACGAGGCATTTGATCACTTTAAGCGAGACATAGTTACTCCTGCAGCTGCTCCCACTTTTTTAAGCCCTTTCTCTATATCCTTCTTGCTATGGCCACTCGTGCAGAAGCGAAATGCTACAACATGTCCACGTTAACGTTGTCTGAGTTACTGCAACGACGATATCCTCGAGTTTTCAAATAAATTTCGCAGAGTGACGAGGCATTTGGCTACCTTAAGAGAGTCATAGTTACTCGTGTCTGCTGCTCCCACATCTTTAGGCCTTTATCATTCTTCCTATGGCTGGGCCTTTATCATTCTTGCTATGGCCAGTCCTACAGACCCGATATGCCACTATATGTCCACCTGAACGTCGTCACAGTTACTCCCACTACGAGTTTCTCGAGTTAGCAAATGTACTTCGCCGGATAACGAGGCATTTGGCTACCTTAAGAGAGTCATAGTTACTGCGGCCAGCTTCTCCCCCTTCTTTGAATCTTTCCTCTCTTTAATTCGTTCTGTGTTCATTCCAGCAGAAGCAATATGCCACAACATGTCCAGCTTAACGTTGTCTGAGTTATTACAACGATGAGTTCCTAGAGTTTTCAAATAAATTTCACGGCGTGACGAGGCATTAGGGTACCTTAAGAGGGTCAAACTTACTGCTGTCGGCTGCTTCCCCTTCTTTGAAATTTTCCTTTCTTTAATTTGTACTGTGGCAGTCCTTCAGAAGGGATATGCCACTACATGTCCACCTTAACGTTGTCTCAATTGTTCCAACGACAAGCTCCACGAGATTTCAAATAAATTTCGCGGAGCGACGAGGCATTTGATCACTTTAAGCGAGACATAGTTACTCCTGCAGCTGCTCCCACTTTTTTAAGCCCTTTCTCTATATCCTTCTTGCTATGGCCACTCGTGCAGAAGCGAAATGCTACAACATGTCCACGTTAACGTTGTCTGAGTTACTGCAACGACGATATCCTCGAGTTTTCAAATAAATTTCACAGAGTGACGAGGCATTTGGCTACCTTAAGAGAGTCATAGTTACTCGTGTCTGCTGCTCCCACATCTTTAGGCCTTTATCATTCTTCCTATGGCTGGGCCTTTATCATTCTTGCTATGGCCAGTCCTACAGACCCGATATGCCACTATATGTCCACCTGAACGTCGTCACAGTTACTCCCACTACGAGTTTCTCGAGTTAGCAAATGTACTTCGCCGGATAACGAGGCATTTGGCTACCTTAAGAGAGTCATAGTTACTGCGGCCAGCTTCTCCCCCTTCTTTGAATCTTTCCTCTCTTTAATTCGTTCTGTGTTCATTCCAGCAGAAGCAATATGCCACAACATGTCCAGCTTAACGTTGTCTGAGTTATTGCAACGATGAGTTCCTAGAGTTTTCAAATAAATTTCACGGCGTGACGAGGCATTAGGGTACCTTAAGAGGGTCAAAGTTACTGCTGTCGGCTGCTTCCCCTTCTTTGAAATTTTCCTTTCTTTAATTCGTACTGTGGCAGTCCTTCAGAAGGGATATGCCACTACATGTCCACCTTAACGTTGTCTCAATTATTCCAACGACAAGCTCCACGAGATTTCAAATAAATTTCGCGGAGCGACGAGGCATTTGATCACTTTAAGCGAGACATAGTTACTCCTGCAGCTGCTCCCACTTTTTTAAGCCCTTTCTCTATATCCTTCTTGCTATGGCCACTCGTGCAGAAGCGAAATGCTACAACATGTCCACGTTAACGTTGTCTGAGTTACTGCAACGACGATATCCTCGAGTTTTCAAATAAATTTCGCAGAGTGACAAGGCATTTGGCTACCTTAAGAGAGTCATAGTTACTCGTGTCTGCTGCTCCCACATCTTTAGGCCTTTATCATTCTTCCTATGGCTGGGCCTTTATCATTCTTGCTATGGCCAGTCCTACAGACCCGATATGCCACTATATGTCCACCTGAACGTCGTCACAGTTACTCCCACTACGAGTTTCTCGAGTTAGCAAATGTACTTCGCCGGATAACGAGGCATTTGGCTACCTTAAGAGAGTCATAGTTACTGCGGCCAGCTTCTCCCCCTTCTTTGAATCTTTCCTCTCTTTAATTCGTTCTGTGTTCATTCCAGCAGAAGCAATATGCCACAACATGTCCAGCTTAACGTTGTCTGAGTTATTACAACGATGAGTTCCTAGAGTTTTCAAATAAATTTCACGGCGTGACGAGGCATTAGGGTACCTTAAGAGGGTCAAAGTTACTGCTGTCGGCTGCTTCCACTTCTTTGAAATTTTCCTTTCTTTAATTCGTACTGTGGCAGTCCTTCAGAAGGGATATGCCACTACATGTCCACCTTAACGTTGTCTCAATTATTCCAACGACAAGCTCCACGAGATTTCAAATAAATTTCGCGGAGCGACGAGGCATTTGATCACTTTAAGCGAGACATAGTTACTCCTGCCGCTGCTTCCACTTTTTTAAGCCCTTTCTCTATATCCTTCTTGCTATGGCCACTCGTGCAGAAGCGAAATGCTACAACATGTCCACGTTAACGTTGTCTGAGTTACTGCAACGACGATATCCTCGAGTTTTCAAATAAATTTCGCAGAGTGACGAGGCATTTGGCTACCTTAAGAGAGTCATAGTTACTCGTGTCTGCTGCTCCCACATCTTTAGGCCTTTATCATTCTTCCTATGGCTGGGCCTTTATCATTCTTGCTATGGCCAGTCCTACTGACCCGATATGCCACTATATGTCCACCTGAACGTCGTCACAGTTACTCCCACTACGAGTTTCTCGAGTTAGCAAATGTACTTCGCCGGATAACGAGGCATTTGGCTACCTTAAGAGAGTCATAGTTACTGCGGCCAGCTTCTCCCCCTTCTTTGAATCTTTCCTCTCTTTAATTCGTTCTGTGTTCATTCCAGCAGAAGCAATATGCCACAACATGTCCAGCTTAACGTTGTCTGAGTTATTACAACGATGAGTTCCTAGAGTTTTCAAATAAATTTCACGGCGTGACGAGGCATTAGGGTACCTTAAGAGGGTCAAAGTTACTGCTGTCGGCTGCTTCCCCTTCTTTGAAATTTTTCTTTCTTTAATTTGTACTGTGGCAGTCCTTCAGAAGGGATATGCCACTACATGTCCACCTTAACGTTGTCTCAATTATTCCAACGACAAGCTCCACGAGATTTCAAATAAATTTCGCGGAGCGACGAGGCATTTGATCACTTTAAGCGAGACATAGTTACTCCTGCAGCTGCTCCCACTTTTTTAAGCCCTTTCTCTATATCCTTCTTGCTATGGCCACTCGTGCAGAAGCGAAATGCTACAACATGTCCACGTTAACGTTGTCTGAGTTACTGCAACGACGATATCCTCGAGTTTTCAAATAAATTTCGCAGAGTGACGAGGCATTTGGCTACCTTAAGAGAGTCATAGTTACTCGTGTCTGCTGCTCCCACATCTTTAGGCCTTTATCATTCTTCCTATGGCTGGGCCTTTAACATTCTTGCTATGGCCAGTCCTACAGACCCGATATGCCACTATATGTCCACCTGAACGTCGTCACAGTTACTCCCACTACGAGTTTCTCGAGTTAGCAAATGTACTTCGCCGGATAACGAGGCATTTGGCTACCTTAAGAGAGTCATAGTTACTGCGGCCAGCTTCTCCCCCTTCTTTGAATCTTTCCTCTCTTTAATTCGTTCTGTGTTCATTCCAGCAGAAGCAATATGCCACAACATGTCCAGCTTAACGTTGTCTGAGTTATTACAACGATGAGTTCCTAGAGTTTTCAAATAAATTTCACGGCGTGACGAGGCATTAGGGTACCTTAAGAGGGTCAAAGTTACTGCTGTCGGCTGCTTCCCCTTCTTTGAAATTTTCCTTTCTTTAATTTGTACTGTGGCAGTCCTTCAGAAGGGATATGCCACTACATGTCCACCTTAACGTTGTCTCAATTATTCCAACGACAAGCTCCACGAGATTTCAAATAAATTTCGCGGAGCGACGAGGCATTTGATCACTTTAAGCGAGACATAGTTACTCCTGCAGCTGCTCCCACTTTTTTAAGCCCTTTCTCTATATCCTTCTTGCTATGGCCACTCGTGCAGAAGCGAAATGCTACAACATGTCCACGTTAACGTTGTCTGAGTTACTGCAACGACGATATCCTCGAGTTTTCAAATAAATTTCACAGAGTGACGAGGCATTTGGCTACCTTAAGAGAGTCATAGTTACTCGTGTCTGCTGCTCCCACATCTTTAGGCCTTTATCATTCTTCCTATGGCTGGGCCTTTATCATTCTTGCTATGGCCAGTCCTACAGACCCGATATGCCACTATATGTCCACCTGAACGTCGTCACAGTTACTCCCACTACGAGTTTCTCGAGTTAGCAAATGTACTTCGCCGGATAACGAGGCATTTGGCTACCTTAAGAGAGTCATAGTTACTGCGGCCAGCTTCTCCCCCTTCTTTGAATCTTTCCTCTCTTTAATTCGTTCTGTGTTCATTCCAGCAGAAGCAATATGCCACAACATGTCCAGCTTAACGTTGTCTGAGTTATTACAACGATGAGTTCCTAGAGTTTTCAAATAAATTTCACGGCGTGACGAGGCATTAGGGTACCTTAAGAGGGTCAAAGTTACTGCTGTCGGCTGCTTCCCCTTCTTTGAAATTTTCCTTTCTTTAATTCGTACTGTGGCAGTCCTTCAGAAGGGATATGCCACTACATGTCCACCTTAACGTTGTCTCAATTATTCCAACGACAAGCTCCACGAGATTTCAAATAAATTTCGCGGAGCGACGAGGCATTTGATCACTTTAAGCGAGACATAGTTACTCCTGCAGCTGCTCCCACTTGTTTAAGCCCTTTCTCTATATCCTTCTTGCTATGGCCACTCGTGCAGAAGCGAAATGCTACAACATGTCCACGTTAACGTTGTCTGAGTTACTGCAACGACGATATCCTCGAGTTTTCAAATAAATTTCGCAGAGTGACAAGGCATTTGGCTACCTTAAGAGAGTCCTAGTTACTCGTGTCTGCTGCTCCCACATCTTTAGGCCTTTATCATTCTTCCTATGGCTGGGCCTTTATCATTCTTGCTATGGCCAGTCCTACAGACCCGATATGCCACTATATGTCCACCTGAACGTCGTCACAGTTACTCCCACTACGAGTTTCTCGAGTTAGCAAATGTACTTCGCCGGATAACGAGGCATTTGGCTACCTTAAGAGAGTCATAGTTACTGCGGCCAGCTTCTCCCCCTTCTTTGAATCTTTCCTCTCCTTAATTCGTTCTGTGTTCATTCCAGCAGAAGCAATATGCCACAACATGTCCAGCTTAACGTTGTCTGAGTTATTACAACGATGAGTTCCTAGAGTTTTCAAATAAATTT
Source organism: Schistocerca nitens (assembly GCF_023898315.1). Taxonomy (NCBI): domain Eukaryota; kingdom Metazoa; phylum Arthropoda; class Insecta; order Orthoptera; family Acrididae; genus Schistocerca; species Schistocerca nitens. Next base: position 70,184,242 of record NC_064618.1, on the reverse strand, counting down.
CACGGCGTGACGAGGCATTAGGGTACCTTAAGAGGGTCAAAGTTACTGCTGTCGGCTGCTTCCCCTTCTTTGAAATTTTCCTTTCTTTAATTCGTACTGTGGCAGTCCTTCAGAAGGGATATGCCACTACATGTCCACCTTAACGTTGTCTCAATTATTCCAACGACAAGCTCCACGAGATTTCAAATAAATTTCGCGGAGCGACGAGGCATTTGATCACTTTAAGCGAGACATAGTTACTCCTGCAGCTGCTCCCACTTTTTTAAGCCCTTTCTCTATATCCTTCTTGCTATGGCCACTCGTGCAGAAGCGAAATGCTACAACATGTCCACGTTAACGTTGTCTGAGTTACTGCAACGACGATATCCTCGAGTTTTCAAATAAATTTCGCAGAGTGACGAGGCATTTGGCTACCTTAAGAGAGTCATAGTAACTCGTGTCGGCTGCTCCCACATCTTTAGGCCTTTATCATTCTTCCTATGGCTGGGCCTTTATCATTCTTGCTATGGCCAGTCCTACAGACCCGATATGCCACTATATGTCCACCTGAACGTCGTCACAGTTACTCCCACTACGAGTTTCTCGAGTTAGCAAATGTACTTCGCCGGATAACGAGGCATTTGGCTACCTTAAGAGAGTCATAGTTACTGCGGCCAGCTTCTCCCCCTTCTTTGAATCTTTCCTCTCTTTAATTCGTTCTGTGTTCATTCCAGCAGAAGCAATATGCCACAACATGTCCAGCTTAACGTTGTCTGAGTTATTACAACGATGAGTTCCTAGAGTTTTCAAATAAATTTCACGGCGTGACGAGGCATTAGGGTACCTTAAGAGGGTCAAAGTTACTGCTGTCGGCTGCTTCCCCTTCTTTGAAATTTTCCTTTCTTTAATTTGTACTGTAGCAGTCCTTCAGAAGGGATATGCCACTACATGTCCACCTTAACGTTGTCTCAATTATTCCAACGACAAGCTCCACGAGATTTCAAATAAATTTCGCGGAGCGACGAGGCATTTGATCACTTTAAGCGAGACATAGTTACTCCTGCAGCTGCTCCCACTTTTTTAAGCCCTTTCTCTATATCCTTCTTGCTATGGCCACTCGTGCAGAAGCGAAATGCTACAACATGTCCACGTTAACGTTGTCTGAGTTACTGCAACGACGATATCCTCGAGTTTTCAAATAAATTTCCAGAGTGACGAGGCATTTGGCTACCTTAAGAGAGTCCTAGTTACTCGTGTCTGCTGCTCCCACATCTTTAGGCCTTTATCATTCTTCCTATGGCTGGGCCTTTATCATTCTTGCTATGGCCAGTCCTACAGACCCGATATGCCACTATATGTCCACCTGAACGTCGTCACAGTTACTCCCACTACGAGTTTCTCGAGTTAGCAAATGTACTTCGCCGGATAACGAGGCATTTGGCTACCTTAAGAGAGTCATAGTTACTGCGGCCAGCTTCTCCCCCTTCTTTGAATCTTTCCTCTCTTTAATTCGTTCTGTGTTCATTCCAGCAGAAGCAATATGCCACAACATGTCCAGCTTAACGTTGTCTGAGTTATTGCAACGATGAGTTCCTAGAGTTTTCAAATAAATTTCACGGCGTGACGAGGCATTAGGGTACCTTAAGAGGGTCAAAGTTACTGCTGTCGGCTGCTTCCCCTTCTTTGAAATTTTCCTTTCTTTAATTCGTACTGTGGCAGTCCTTCAGAAGGGATATGCCACTACATGTCCACCTTAACGTTGTCTCAATTATTCCAACGACAAGCTCCACGAGATTTCAAATAAATTTCGCGGAGCGACGAGGCATTTGATCACTTTAAGCGAGACATAGTTACTCCTGCAGCTGCTCCCACTTTTTTAAGCCCTTTCTCTATATCCTTCTTGCTATGGCCACTCGTGCAGAAGCGAAATGCTACAACATGTCCACGTTAACGTTGTCTGAGTTACTGCAACGACGATATCCTCGAGTTTTCAAATAAATTTCGCAGAGTGACAAGGCATTTGGCTACCTTAAGAGAGTCATAGTTACTCGTGTCTGCTGCTCCCACATCTTTAGGCCTTTATCATTCTTCCTATGGCTGGGCCTTTATCATTCTTGCTATGGCCAGTCCTACAGACCCGATATGCCACTATATGTCCACCTGAACGTCGTCACAGTTACTCCCACTACGAGTTTCTCGAGTTAGCAAATGTACTTCGCCGGATAACGAGGCATTTGGCTACCTTAAGAGAGTCATAGTTACTGCGGCCAGCTTCTCCCCCTTCTTTGAATCTTTCCTCTCTTTAATTCGTTCTGTGTTCATTCCAGCAGAAGCAATATGCCACAACATGTCCAGCTTAACGTTGTCTGAGTTATTACAACGATGAGTTCCTAGAGTTTTCAAATAAATTTCACGGCGTGACGAGGCATTAGGGTACCTTAAGAGGGTCAAAGTTACTGCTGTCGGCTGCTTCCCCTTCTTTGAAATTTTCCTTTCTTTAATTCGTACTGTGGCAGTCCTTCAGAAGGGATATGCCACTACATGTCCACCTTAACGTTGTCTCAATTATTCCAACGACAAGCTCCACGAGATTTCAAATAAATTTCGCGGAGCGACGAGGCATTTGATCACTTTAAGCGAGACATAGTTACTCCTGCCGCTGCTTCCACTTTTTTAAGCCCTTTCTCTATATCCTTCTTGCTATGGCCACTCGTGCAGAAGCGAAATGCTACAACATGTCCACGTTAACGTTGTCTGAGTTACTGCAACGACGATATCCTCGAGTTTTCAAATAAATTTCGCAGAGTGACGAGGCATTTGGCTACCTTAAGAGAGTCATAGTTACTCGTGTCTGCTGCTCCCACATCTTTAGGCCTTTATCATTCTTCCTATGGCTGGGCCTTTATCATTCTTGCTATGGCCAGTCCTACTGACCCGATATGCCACTATATGTCCACCTGAACGTCGTCACAGTTACTCCCACTACGAGTTTCTCGAGTTAGCAAATGTACTTCGCCGGATAACGAGGCATTTGGCTACCTTAAGAGAGTCATAGTTACTGCGGCCAGCTTCTCCCCCTTCTTTGAATCTTTCCTCTCTTTAATTCGTTCTGTGTTCATTCCAGCAGAAGCAATATGCCACAACATGTCCAGCTTAACGTTGTCTGAGTTATTACAACGATGAGTTCCTAGAGTTTTCAAATAAATTTCACGGCGTGACGAGGCATTAGGGTACCTTAAGAGGGTCAAAGTTACTGCTGTCGGCTGCTTCCCCTTCTTTGAAATTTTCCTTTCTTTAATTCGTACTGTGGCAGTCCTTCAGAAGGGATATGCCACTACATGTCCACCTTAACGTTGTCTCAATTATTCCAACGACAAGCTCCACGAGATTTCAAATAAATTTCGCGGAGCGACGAGGCATTTGATCACTTTAAGCGAGACATAGTTACTCCTGCAGCTGCTCCCACTTTTTTAAGCCCTTTCTCTATATCCTTCTTGCTATGGCCACTCGTGCAGAAGCGAAATGCTACAACATGTCCACGTTAACGTTGTCTGAGTTACTGCAACGACGATATCCTCGAGTTTTCAAATAAATTTCGCAGAGTGACGAGGCATTTGGCTACCTTAAGAGAGTCATAGTTACTCGTGTCGGCTGCTCCCACATCTTTAGGCCTTTATCATTCTTCCTATGGCTGGGCCTTTATCATTCTTGCTATGGCCAGTCCTACAGACCCGATATGCCACTATATGTCCACCTGAACGTCGTCACAGTTACTCCCACTACGAGTTTCTCGAGTTAGCAAATGTACTTCGCCGGATAACGAGGCATTTGGCTACCTTAAGAGAGTCATAGTTACTGCGGCCAGCTTCTCCCCCTTCTTTGAATCTTTCCTCTCTTTAATTCGTTCTGTGTTCATTCCAGCAGAAGCAATATGCCACAACATGTCCAGCTTAACGTTGTCTGAGTTATTACAACGATGAGTTCCTAGAGTTTTCAAATAAATTTCACGGCGTGACGAGGCATTAGGGTACCTTAAGAGGGTCAAAGTTACTGCTGTCGGCTGCTTCCCCTTCTTTGAAATTTTCCTTTCTTTAATTCGTACTGTGGCAGTCCTTCAGAAGGGATATGCCACTACATGTCCACCTTAACGTTGTCTCAATTATTCCAACGACAAGCTCCACGAGATTTCAAATAAATTTCGCGGAGCGACGAGGCATTTGATCACTTTAAGCGAGACATAGTTACTCCTGCAGCTGCTCCCACTTTTTTAAGCCCTTTCTCTATATCCTTCTTGCTATGGCCACTCGTGCAGAAGCGAAATGCTACAACATGTCCACGTTAACGTTGTCTGAGTTACTGCAACGACGATATCCTCGAGTTTTCAAATAAATTTCGCAGAGTGACAAGGCATTTGGCTACCTTAAGAGAGTCATAGTTACTCGTGTCTGCTGCTCCCACATCTTTAGGCCTTTATCATTCTTCCTATGGCTGGGCCTTTATCATTCTTGCTATGGCCAGTCCTACAGACCCGATATGCCACTATATGTCCACCTGAACGTCGTCACAGTTACTCCCACTACGAGTTTCTCGAGTTAGCAAATGTACTTCGCCGGATAACGAGGCATTTGGCTACCTTAAGAGAGTCATAGTTACTGCGGCCAGCTTCTCCCCCTTCTTTGAATCTTTCCTCTCTTTAATTCGTTCTGTGTTCATTCCAGCAGAAGCAATATGCCACAACATGTCCAGCTTAACGTTGTCTGAGTTATTACAACGATGAGTTCCTAGAGTTTTCAAATAAATTTCACGGCGTGACGAGGCATTAGGGTACCTTAAGAGGGTCAAAGTTACTGCTGTCGGCTGCTTCCCCTTCTTTGAAATTTTCCTTTCTTTAATTCGTACTGTGGCAGTCCTTCAGAAGGGATATGCCACTACATGTCCACCTTAACGTTGTCTCAATTATTCCAACGACAAGCTCCACGAGATTTCAAATAAATTTCGCGGAGCGACGAGGCATTTGATCACTTTAAGCGAGACATAGCTACTCCTGCAGCTGCTCCCACTTTTTTAAGCCCTTTCTCTATATCCTTCTTGCTATGGCCACTCGTGCAGAAGCGAAATGCTACAACATGTCCACGTTAACGTTGTCTGAGTTACTGCAACGACGATATCCTCGAGTTTTCAAATAAATTTCGCAGAGTGACAAGGCATTTGGCTACCTTAAGAGAGTCATAGTTACTCGTGTCTGCTGCTCCCACATCTTTAGGCCTTTATCATTCTTCCTATGGCTGGGCCTTTATCATTCTTGCTATGGCCAGTCCTACAGACCCGATATGCCACTATATGTCCACCTGAACGTCGTCACAGTTACTCCCACTACGAGTTTCTCGAGTTAGCAAATGTACTTCGCCGGATAACGAGGCATTTGGCTACCTTAAGAGAGTCATAGTTACTGCGGCCAGCTTCTCCCCCTTCTTTGAATCTTTCCTCTCTTTAATTCGTTCTGTGTTCATTCCAGCAGAAGCAATATGCCACAACATGTCCAGCTTAACGTTGTCTGAGTTATTACAACGATGAGTTCCTAGAGTTTTCAAATAAATTTCACGGCGTGACGAGGCATTAGGGTACCTTAAGAGGGTCAAAGTTACTGCTGTCGGCTGCTTCCCCTTCTTTGAAATTTTCCTTTTTTTAATTCGTACTGTGGCAGTCCTTCAGAAGGGATATGCCACTACATGTCCACCTTAACGTTGTCTCAATTATTCCAACGACAAGCTCCACGAGATTTCAAATAAATTTCGCGGAGCGACGAGGCATTTGATCACTTTAAGCGAGACATAGTTACTCCTGCCGCTGCTTCCACTTTTTTAAGCCCTTTCTCTATATCCTTCTTGCTATGGCCACTCGTGCAGAAGCGAAATGCTACAACATGTCCACGTTAACGTTGTCTGAGTTACTGCAACGACGATATCCTCGAGTTTTCAAATAAATTTCGCAGAGTGACGAGGCATTTGGCTACCTTAAGAGAGTCATAGTTACTCGTGTCTGCTGCTCCCACATCTTTAGGCCTTTATCATTCTTCCTATGGCTGGGCCTTTATCATTCTTGCTATGGCCAGTCCTACTGACCCGATATGCCACTATATGTCCACCTGAACGTCGTCACAGTTACTCCCACTACGAGTTTCTCGAGTTAGCAAATGTACTTCGCCGGATAACGAGGCATTTGGCTACCTTAAGAGAGTCATAGTTACTGCGGCCAGCTTCTCCCCCTTCTTTGAATCTTTCCTCTCTTTAATTCGTTCTGTGTTCATTCCAGCAGAAGCAATATGCCACAACATGTCCAGCTTAACGTTGTCTGAGTTATTACAACGATGAGTTCCTAGAGTTTTCAAATAAATTTCACGGCGTGACGAGGCATTAGGGTACCTTAAGAGGGTCAAAGTTACTGCTGTCGGCTGCTTCCCCTTCTTTGAAATTTTCCTTTCTTTAATTCGTACTGTGGCAGTCCTTCAGAAGGGATATGCCACTACATGTCCACCTTAACGTTGTCTCAATTATTCCAACGACAAGCTCCACGAGATTTCAAATAAATTTCGCGGAGCGACGAGGCATTTGATCACTTTAAGCGAGACATAGTTACTCCTGCAGCTGCTCCCACTTTTTTAAGCCCTTTCTCTATATCCTTCTTGCTATGGCCACTCGTGCAGAAGCGAAATGCTACAACATGTCCACGTTAACGTTGTCTGAGTTACTGCAACGACGATATCCTCGAGTTTTCAAATAAATTTCGCAGAGTGACGAGGCATTTGGCTACCTTAAGAGAGTCATAGTTACTCGTGTCGGCTGCTCCCACATCTTTAGGCCTTTATCATTCTTCCTATGGCTGGGCCTTTATCATTCTTGCTATGGCCAGTCCTACAGACCCGATATGCCACTATATGTCCACCTGAACGTCGTCACAGTTACTCCCACTACGAGTTTCTCGAGTTAGCAAATGTACTTCGCCGGATAACGAGGCATTTGGCTACCTTAAGAGAGTCATAGTTACTGCGGCCAGCTTCTCCCCCTTCTTTGAATCTTTCCTCTCTTTAATTCGTTCTGTGTTCATTCCAGCAGAAGCAATATGCCACAACATGTCCAGCTTAACGTTGTCTGAGTTATTACAACGATGAGTTCCTAGAGTTTTCAAATAAATTTCACGGCGTGACGAGGCATTAGGGTACCTTAAGAGGGTCAAAGTTACTGCTGTCGGCTGCTTCCCCTTCTTTGAAATTTTCCTTTCTTTAATTTGTACTGTGGCAGTCCTTCAGAAGGGATATGCCACTACATGTCCACCTTAACGTTGTCTCAATTATTCCAACGACAAGCTCCACGAGATTTCAAATAAATTTCGCGGAGCGACGAGGCATTTGATCACTTTAAGCGAGACATAGTTACTCCTGCAGCTGCTCCCACTTTTTTAAGCCCTTTCTCTATATCCTTCTTGCTATGGCCACTCGTGCAGAAGCGAAATGCTACAACATGTCCACGTTAACGTTGTCTGAGTTACTGCAACGACGATATCCTCGAGTTTTCAAATAAATTTCGCAGAGTGACGAGGCATTTGGCTACCTTAAGAGAGTCATAGTTACTCGTGTCTGCTGCTCCCACATCTTTAGGCCTTTATCATTCTTCCTATGGCTGGGCCTTTATCATTCTTGCTATGGCCAGTCCTACAGACCCGATATGCTACTATATGTCCACCTGAACGTCGTCACAGTTACTCCCACTACGAGTTTCTCGAGTTAGCAAATGCACTTCGCCGGATAACGAGGCATTTGGCTACCTTAAGAGAGTCATAGTTACTGCGGCCAGCTTCTCCCCCTTCTTTGAATCTTTCCTCTCTTTAATTCGTTCTGTGTTCATTCCAGCAGAAGCAATATGCCACAACATGTCCAGCTTAACGTTGTCTGAGTTATTACAACGATGAGTTCCTAGAGTTTTCAAATAAATTTCACGGCGTGACGAGGCATTAGGGTACCTTAAGAGGGTCAAAGTTACTGCTGTCGGCTGCTTCCCCTTCTTTGAAATTTTCCTTTCTTTAATTCGTACTGTGGCAGTCCTTCAGAAGGGATATGCCACTACATGTCCACCTTAACGTTGTCTCAATTATTCCAACGACAAGCTCCACGAGATTTCAAATAAATTTCGCGGAGCGACGAGGCATTTGATCACTTTAAGCGAGACATAGTTACTCCTGCAGCTGCTCCCACTTTTTTAAGCCCTTTCTCTATATCCTTCTTGCTATGGCCACTCGTGCAGAAGCGAAATGCTACAACATGTCCACGTTAACTTTGTCTGAGTTACTGCAACGACGATATCCTCGAGTTTTCAAATAAATTTCGCAGAGTGACAAGGCATTTGGCTACCTTAAGAGAGTCATAGTTACTCGTGTCTGCTGCTCCCACATCTTTAGGCCTTTATCATTCTTCCTATGGCTGGACCTTTATCATTCTTGCTATGGCCAGTCCTACAGACCCGATATGCCACTATATGTCCACCTGAACGTCGTCACAGTTACTCCCACTACGAGTTTCTCGAGTTAGCAAATGTACTTCGCCGGATAACGAGGCATTTGGCTACCTTAAGAGAGTCATAGTTACTGCGGCCAGCTTCTCCCCCTTCTTTGAATCTTTCCTCTCTTTAATTCGTTCTGTGTTCATTCCAGCAGAAGCAATATGCCACAACATGTCCAGCTTAACGTTGTCTGAGTTATTACAACGATGAGTTCCTAGAGTTTTCAAATAAATTTCACGGCGTGACGAGGCATTAGGGTACCTTAAGAGGGTCAAAGTTACTGCTGTCGGCTGCTTCCCCTTCTTTGAAATTTTCCTTTCTTTAATTCGTACTGTGGCAGTCCTTCAGAAGGGATATGCCACTACATGTCCACCTTAACGTTGTCTCAATTATTCCAACGACAAGCTCCACGAGATTTCAAATAAATTTCGCGGAGCGACGAGGCATTTGATCACTTTAAGCGAGACATAGTTACTCCTGCAGCTGCTCCCACTTTTTTAAGCCCTTTCTCTATATCCTTCTTGCTATGGCCACTCGTGCAGAAGCGAAATGCTACAACATGTCCACGTTAACGTTGTCTGAGTTACTGCAACGACGATATCCTCGAGTTTTCAAATAAATTTCGCAGAGTGACGAGTCATTTGGCTACCTTAAGAGAGTCATAGTTACTAGTGTCTGCTGCTCCCACATCTTTAGGCCTTTATCATTCTTCCTATGGCTGGGCCTTTATCATTCTTGCTATGGCCAGTCCTACAGACCCGATATGCTACTATATGTCCACCTGAACGTCGTCACAGTTACTCCCACTACGAGTTTCTCGAGTTAGCAAATGCACTTCGCCGGATAACGAGGCATTTGGCTACCTTAAGAGAGTCATAGTTACTGCGGCCAGCTTCTCCCCCTTCTTTGAATCTTTCCTCTCTTTAATTCGTTCTGTGTTCATTCCAGCAGAAGCAATATGCCACAACATGTCCAGCTTAACGTTGTCTGAGTTATTACAACGATGAGTTCCTAGAGTTTTCAAATAAATTTCACGGCGTGACGAGGCATTAGGGTACCTTAAGAGGGTCAAAGTTACTGCTGTCGGCTGCTTCCCCTTCTTTGAAATTTTCCTTTCTTTAATTCGTACTGTGGCAGTCCTTCAGAAGGGATATGCCACTACATGTCCACCTTAACGTTGTCTCAATTATTCCAACGACAAGCTCCACGAGATTTCAAATAAATTTCGCGGAGCGACGAGGCATTTGATCACTTTAAGCGAGACATAGTTACTCCTGCAGCTGCTCCCACTTTTTTAAGCCCTTTCTCTATATCCTTCTTGCTATGGCCACTCGTGCAGAAGCGAAATGCTACAACATGTCCACGTTAACGTTGTCTGAGTTACTGCAACGACGATATCCTCGAGTTTTCAAATAAATTTCGCAGAGTGACGAGGCATTTGGCTACCTTAAGAGAGTCCTAGTTACTCGTGTCGGCTGCTCCCACATCTTTAGGCCTTTATCATTCTTCCTATGGCTGGGCCTTTATCATTCTTGCTATGGCCAGTCCTACAGACCCGATATGCCACTATATGTCCACCTGAACGTCGTCACAGTTACTCCCACTACGAGTTTCTCGAGTTAGCAAATGTACTTCGCCGGATAACGAGGCATTTGGCTACCTTAAGAGAGTCATAGTTACTGCGGCCAGCTTCTCCCACTTCTTTGAATCTTTCCTCTCTTTAATTCGTTCTGTGTTCATTCCAGCAGAAGCAATATGCCACAACATGTCCAGCTTAACGTTGTCTGAGTTATTACAACGATGAGTTCCTAGAGTTTTCAAATAAATTTCACGGCGTGACGAGGCATTAGGGTACCTTAAGAGGGTCAAAGTTACTGCTGTCGGCTGCTTCCCCTTCTTTGAAATTTTCCTTTCTTTAATTTGTACTGTGGCAGTCCTTCAGAAGGGATATGCCACTACATGTCCACCTTAACGTTGTCTCAATTATTCCAACGACAAGCTCCACGAGATTTCAAATAAATTTCGCGGAGCGACGAGGCATTTGATCACTTTAAGCGAGACATAGTTACTCCTGCAGCTGCTCCCACTTTTTTAAGCCCTTTCTCTATATCCTTCTTGCTATGGCCACTCGTGCAGAAGCGAAATGCTACAACATGTCCACGTTAACGTTGTCTGAGTTACTGCAACGACGATATCCTCGAGTTTTCAAATAAATTTCGCAGAGTGACGAGGCATTTGGCTACCTTAAGAGAGTCATAGTTACTCGTGTCTGCTGCTCCCACATCTTTAGGCCTTTATCATTCTTCCTATGGCTGGGCCTTTATCATTCTTGCTATGGCCAGTCCTACAGACCCGATATGCCACTATATGTCCACCTGAACGTCGTCACAGTTACTCCCACTACGAGTTTCTCGAGTTAGCAAATGTACTTCGCCGGATAACGAGGCATTTGGCTACCTTAAGAGAGTCATAGTTACTGCGGCCAGCTTCTCCCCCTTCTTTGAATCTTTCCTCTCTTTAATTCGTTCTGTGTTCATTCCAGCAGAAGCAATATGCCACAACATGTCCAGCTTAACGTTGTCTGAGTTATTACAACGATGAGTTCCTAGAGTTTTCAAATAAATTTCACGGCGTGACGAGGCATTAGGGTACCTTAAGAGGGTCAAAGTTACTGCTGTCGGCTGCTTCCCCTTCTTTGAAATTTTCCTTTCTTTAATTCGTACTGTGGCAGTCCTTCAGAAGGGATATGCCACTACATGTCCACCTTAACGTTGTCTCAATTATTCCAACGACAAGCTCCACGAGATTTCAAATAAATTTCGCGGAGCGGCGAGGCATTTGATCACTTTAAGCGAGACATAGTTACTCCTGCAGCTGCTCCCACTTTTTTAAGCCCTTTCTCTATATCCTTCTTGCTATGGCCACTCGTGCAGAAGCGAAATGCTACAACATGTCCACGTTAACGTTGTCTGAGTTACTGCAACGACGATATCCTCGAGTTTTCAAATAAATTTCGCAGAGTGACAAGGCATTTGGCTACCTTAAGAGAGTCATAGTTACTAGTGTCTGCTGCTCCCACATCTTTAGGCCTTTATCATTCTTCCTATGGCTGGGCCTTTATCATTCTTGCTATGGCCAGTCCTACAGACCCGATATGCTACTATATGTCCACCTGAACGTCGTCACAGTTACTCCCACTACGAGTTTCTCGAGTTAGCAAATGCACTTCGCCGGATAACGAGGCATTTGGCTACCTTAAGAGAGTCATAGTTACTGCGGCCAGCTTCTCCCCCTTCTTTGAATCTTTCCTCTCTTTAATTCGTTCTGTGTTCATTCCAGCAGAAGCAATATGCCACAACATGTCCAGCTTAACGTTGTCTGAGTTATTACAACGATGAGTTCCTAGAGTTTTCAAATAAATTTCACGGCGTGACGAGGCATTAGGGTACCTTAAGAGGGTCAAAGTTACTGCTGTCGGCTGCTTCCCCTTCTTTGAAATTTTCCTTTCTTTAATTCGTACTGTGGCAGTCCTTCAGAAGGGATATGCCACTACATGTCCACCTTAACGTTGTCTCAATTATTCCAACGACAAGCTCCACGAGATTTCAAATAAATTTCGCGGAGCGACGAGGCATTTGATCACTTTAAGCGAGACATAGTTACTCCTGCAGCTGCTCCCACTTTTTTAAGCCCTTTCTCTATATCCTTCTTGCTATGGCCACTCGTGCAGAAGCGAAATGCTACAACATGTCCACGTTAACGTTGTCTGAGTTACTGCAACGACGATATCCTCGAGTTTTCAAATAAATTTCGCAGAGTGACGAGGCATTTGGCTACCTTAAGAGAGTCCTAGTTACTCGTGTCGGCTGCTCCCACATCTTTAGGCCTTTATCATTCTTCCTATGGGTGGGCCTTTATCATTCTTGCTATGGCCAGTCCTACAGACCCGATATGCCACTATATGTCCACCTGAACGTCGTCACAGTTACTCCCACTACGAGTTTCTCGAGTTAGCAAATGTACTTCGCCGGATAACGAGTCATTTGGCTACCTTAAGAGAGTCATAGTTACTGCGGCCAGCTTCTCCCCCTTCTTTGAATCTTTCCTCTCTTTAATTCGTTCTGTGTTCATTCCAGCAGAAGCAATATGCCACAACATGTCCAGCTTAACGTTGTCTGAGTTATTACAACGATGAGTTCCTAGAGTTTTCAAATAAATTTCACGGCGTGACGAGGCATTAGGGTACCTTAAGAGGGTCAAAGTTACTGCTGTCGGCTGCTTCCCCTTCTTTGAAATTTTCCTTTCTTTAATTTGTACTGTGGCAGTCCTTCAGAAGGGATATGCCACTACATGTCCACCTTAACGTTGTCTCAATTATTCCAACGACAAGCTCCACGAGATTTCAAATAAATTTCGCGGAGCGACGAGGCATTTGATCACTTTAAGCGAGACATAGTTACTCCTGCAGCTGCTCCCACTTTTTTAAGCCCTTTCTCTATATCCTTCTTGCTATGGCCACTCGTGCAGAAGCGAAATGCTACAACATGTCCACGTTAACGTTGTCTGAGTTACTGCAACGACGATATCCTCGAGTTTTCAAATAAATTTCGCAGAGTGACAAGGCATTTGGCTACCTTAAGAGAGTCATAGTTACTCGTGTCTGCTGCTCCCACATCTTTAGGCCTTTATCATTCTTCCTATGGCTGGGCCTTTATCATTCTTGCTATGGCCAGTCCTACAGACCCGATATGCCACTATATGTCCACCTGAACGTCGTCACAGTTACTCCCACTACGAGTTTCTCGAGTTAGCAAATGTACTTCGCCGGATAACGAGGCATTTGGCTACCTTAAGAGAGTCATAGTTACTGCGGCCAGCTTCTCCCCCTTCTTTGAATCTTTCCTCTCTTTAATTCGTTCTGTGTTCATTCCAGCAGAAGCAATATGCCACAACATGTCCAGCTTAACGTTGTCTGAGTTATTACAACGATGAGTTCCTAGAGTTTTCAAATAAATTTCACGGCGTGACGAGGCATTAGGGTACCTTAAGAGGGTCAAAGTTACTGCTGTCGGCTGCTTCCCCTTCTTTGAAATTTTCCTTTCTTTAATTCGTACTGTGGCAGTCCTTCAGAAGGGATATGCCACTACATGTCCACCTTAACGTTGTCTCAATTATTCCAACGACAAGCTCCACGAGATTTCAAATAAATTTCGCGGAGCGACGAGGCATTTGATCACTTTAAGCGAGACATAGTTACTCCTGCAGCTGCTCCCACTTTTTTAAGCCCTTTCTCTATATCCTTCTTGCTATGGCCACTCGTGCAGAAGCGAAATGCTACAACATGTCCACGTTAACGTTGTCTGAGTTACTGCAACGACGATATCCTCGAGTTTTCAAATAAATTTCGCAGAGTGACGAGGCATTTGGCTACCTTAAGAGAGTCATAGTTACTCGTGTCGGCTGCTCCCACATCTTTAGGCCTTTATCATTCTTCCTATGGCTGGGCCTTTATCATTCTTGCTATGGCCAGTCCTACAGACCCGATATGCCACTATATGTCCACCTGAACGTCGTCACAGTTACTCCCACTACGAGTTTCTCGAGTTAGCAAATGTACTTCGCCGGATAACGAGGCATTTGGCTACCTTAAGAGAGTCATAGTTACTGCGGCCAGCTTCTCCCCCTTCTTTGAATCTTTCCTCTCTTTAATTCGTTCTGTGTTCATTCCAGCAGAAGCAATATGCCACAACATGTCCAGCTTAACGTTGTCTGAGTTATTACAACGATGAGTTCCTAGAGTTTTCAAATAAATTTCACGGCGTGACGAGGCATTAGGGTACCTTAAGAGGGTCAAAGTTACTGCTGTCGGCTGCTTCCCCTTCTTTGAAATTTTCCTTTCTTTAATTTGTACTGTGGCAGTCCTTCAGAAGGGATATGCCACTACATGTCCACCTTAACGTTGTCTCAATTATTCCAACGACAAGCTCCACGAGATTTCAAATAAATTTCGCGGAGCGACGAGGCATTTGATCACTTTAAGCGAGACATAGTTACTCCTGCAGCTGCTCCCACTTTTTTAAGCCCTTTCTCTATATCCTTCTTGCTATGGCCACTCGTGCAGAAGCGAAATGCTACAACATGTCCACGTTAACGTTGTCTGAGTTACTGCAACGACGATATCCTCGAGTTTTCAAATAAATTTCGCAGAGTGACAAGGCATTTGGCTACCTTAAGAGAGTCATAGTTACTCGTGTCTGCTGCTCCCACATCTTTAGGCCTTTATCATTCTTCCTATGGCTGGGCCTTTATCATTCTTGCTATGGCCAGTCCTACAGACCCGATATGCCACTATATGTCCACCTGAACGTCGTCACAGTTACTCCCACTACGAGTTTCTCGAGTTAGCAAATGTACTTCGCCGGATAACGAGGCATTTGGCTACCTTAAGAGAGTCATAGTTACTGCGGCCAGCTTCTCCCCCTCCTTTGAATCTTTCCTCTCTTTAATTCGTTCTGTGTTCATTCCAGCAGAAGCAATATGCCACAACATGTCCAGCTTAACGTTGTCTGAGTTATTACAACGATGAGTTCCTAGAGTTTTCAAATAAATTTCACGGCGTGACGAGGCATTAGGGTACCTTAAGAGGGTCAAAGTTACTGCTGTCGGCTGCTTCCCCTTCTTTGAAATTTTCCTTTCTTTAATTCGTACTGTGGCAGTCCTTCAGAAGGGATATGCCACTACATGCCCACCTTAACGTTGTCTCAATTATTCCAACGACAAGCTCCACGAGATTTCAAATAAATTTCGCGGAGCGACGAGGCATTTGATCACTTTAAGCGAGACATAGTTACTCCTGCAGCTGCTCCCACTTTTTTAAGCCCTTTCTCTATATCCTTCTTGCTATGGCCACTCGTGCAGAAGCGAAATGCTACAACATGTCCACGTTAACGTTGTCTGAGTTACTGCAACGACGATATCCTCGAGTTTTCAAATAAATTTCGCAGAGTGACGAGGCATTTGGCTACCTTAAGAGAGTCATAGTTACTCGTGTCTGCTGCTCCCACATCTTTAGGCCTTTATCATTCTTCCTATGGCTGGGCCTTTATCATTCTTGCTATGGCCAGTCCTACAGACCCGATATGCTACTATATGTCCACCTGAACGTCGTCACAGTTACTCCCACTACGAGTTTCTCGAGTTAGCAAATGCACTTCGCCGGATAACGAGGCATTTGGCTACCTTAAGAGAGTCATAGTTACTGCGGCCAGCTTCTCCCCCTTCTTTGAATCTTTCCTCTCTTTAATTCGTTCTGTGTTCATTCCAGCAGAAGCAATATGCCACAACATGTCCAGCTTAACGTTGTCTGAGTTATTACAACGATGAGTTCCTAGAGTTTTCAAATAAATTTCACGGCGTGACGAGGCATTAGGGTACCTTAAGAGGGTCAAAGTTACTGCTGTCGGCTGCTTCCCCTTCTTTGAAATTTTCCTTTCTTTAATTTGTACTGTGGCAGTCCTTCAGAAGGGATATGCCACTACATGTCCACCTTAACGTTGTCTCAATTATTCCAACGACAAGCTCCACGAGATTTCAAATAAATTTCGCGGAGCGACGAGGCATTTGATCACTTTAAGCGAGACATAGTTACTCCTGCAGCTGCTCCCACTTTTTTAAGCCCTTTCTCTATATCCTTCTTGCTATGGCCACTCGTGCAGAAGCGAAATGCTACAACATGTCCACGTTAACGTTGTCTGAGTTACTGCAACGACGATATCCTCGAGTTTTCAAATAAATTTCGCAGAGTGACAAGGCATTTGGCTACCTTAAGAGAGTCATAGTTACTCGTGTCTGCTGCTCCCACATCTTTAGGCCTTTATCATTCTTCCTATGGCTGGGCCTTTATCATTCTTGCTATGGCCAGTCCTACAGACCCGATATGCCACTATATGTCCACCTGAACGTCGTCACAGTTACTCCCACTACGAGTTTCTCGAGTTAGCAAATGTACTTCGCCGGATAACGAGGCATTTGGCTACCTTAAGAGAGTCATAGTTACTGCGGCCAGCTTCTCCCCCTTCTTTGAATCTTTCCTCTCTTTAATTCGTTCTGTGTTCATTCCAGCAGAAGCAATATGCCACAACATGTCCAGCTTAACGTTGTCTGAGTTATTACAACGATGAGTTCCTAGAGTTTTCAAATAAATTTCACGGCGTGACGAGGCATTAGGGTACCTTAAGAGGGTCAAAGTTACTGCTGTCGGCTGCTTCCCCTTCTTTGAAATTTTCCTTTCTTTAATTCGTACTGTGGCAGTCCTTCAGAAGGGATATGCCACTACATGCCCACCTTAACGTTGTCTCAATTATTCCAACGACAAGCTCCACGAGATTTCAAATAAATTTCGCGGAGCGACGAGGCATTTGATCACTTTAAGCGAGACATAGTTACTCCTGCAGCTGCTCCCACTTTTTTAAGCCCTTTCTCTATATCCTTCTTGCTATGGCCACTCGTGCAGAAGCGAAATGCTACAACATGTCCACGTTAACGTTGTCTGAGTTACTGCAACGACGATATCCTCGAGTTTTCAAATAAATTTCGCAGAGTGACGAGGCATTTGGCTACCTTAAGAGAGTCATAGTTACTCGTGTCTGCTGCTCCCACATCTTTAGGCCTTTATCATTCTTCCTATGGCTGGGCCTTTATCATTCTTGCTATGGCCAGTCCTACAGACCCGATATGCCACTATATGTCCACCTGAACGTCGTCACAGTTACTCCCACTACGAGTTTCTCGAGTTAGCAAATGTACTTCGCCGGATAACGAGGCATTTGGCTACCTTAAGAGAGTCATAGTTACTGCGGCCAGCTTCTCCCCCTTCTTTGAATCTTTCCTCTCTTTAATTCGTTCTGTGTTCATTCCAGCAGAAGCAATATGCCACAACATGTCCAGCTTAACGTTGTCTGAGTTATTACAACGATGAGTTCCTAGAGTTTTCAAATAAATTTCACGGCGTGACGAGGCATTAGGGTACCTTAAGAGGGTCAAAGTTACTGCTGTCGGCTGCTTCCCCTTCTTTGAAATTTTCCTTTCTTTAATTCGTACTGTGGCAGTCCTTCAGAAGGGATATGCCACTACATGCCCACCTTAACGTTGTCTCAATTATTCCAACGACAAGCTCCACGAGATTTCAAATAAATTTCGCGGAGCGACGAGGCATTTGATCACTTTAAGCGAGACATAGTTACTCCTGCAGCTGCTCCCACTTTTTTAAGCCCTTTCTCTATATCCTTCTTGCTATGGCCACTCGTGCAGAAGCGAAATGCTACAACATGTCCACGTTAACGTTGTCTGAGTTACTGCAACGACGATATCCTCGAGTTTTCAAATAAATTTCGCAGAGTGACGAGGCATTTGGCTACCTTAAGAGAGTCATAGTTACTCGTGTCTGCTGCTCCCACATCTTTAGGCCTTTATCATTCTTCCTATGGCTGGGCCTTTATCATTCTTGCTATGGCCAGTCCTACAGACCCGATATGCCACTATATGTCCACCTGAACGTCGTCACAGTTACTCCCACTACGAGTTTCTCGAGTTAGCAAATGTACTTCGCCGGATAACGAGGCATTTGGCTACCTTAAGAGAGTCATAGTTACTGCGGCCAGCTTCTCCCCCTTCTTTGAATCTTTCCTCTCTTTAATTCGTTCTGTGTTCATTCCAGCAGAAGCAATATGCCACAACATGTCCAGCTTAACGTTGTCTGAGTTATTACAACGATGAGTTCCTAGAGTTTTCAAATAAATTTCACGGCGTGACGAGGCATTAGGGTACCTTAAGAGGGTCAAAGTTACTGCTGTCGGCTGCTTCCCCTTCTTTGAAATTTTCCTTTCTTTAATTCGTACTGTGGCAGTCCTTCAGAAGGGATATGCCACTACATGCCCACCTTAACGTTGTCTCAATTATTCCAACGACAAGCTCCACGAGATTTCAAATAAATTTCGCGGAGCGACGAGGCATTTGATCACTTTAAGCGAGACATAGTTACTCCTGCAGCTGCTCCCACTTTTTTAAGCCCTTTCTCTATATCCTTCTTGCTATGGCCACTCGTGCAGAAGCGAAATGCTACAACATGTCCACGTTAACGTTGTCTGAGTTACTGCAACGACGATATCCTCGAGTTTTCAAATAAATTTCGCAGAGTGACGAGGCATTTGGCTACCTTAAGAGAGTCATAGTTACTCGTGTCTGCTGCTCCCACATCTTTAGGCCTTTATCATTCTTCCTATGGCTGGGCCTTTATCATTCTTGCTATGGCCAGTCCTACAGACCCGATATGCCACTATATGTCCACCTGAACGTCGTCACAGTTACTCCCACTACGAGTTTCTCGAGTTAGCAAATGTACTTCGCCGGATAACGAGGCATTTGGCTACCTTAAGAGAGTCATAGTTACTGCGGCCAGCTTCTCCCCCTTCTTTGAATCTTTCCTCTCTTTAATTCGTTCTGTGTTCATTCCAGCAGAAGCAATATGCCACAACATGTCCAGCTTAACGTTGTCTGAGTTATTACAACGATGAGTTCCTAGAGTTTTCAAATAAATTTCACGGCGTGACGAGGCATTAGGGTACCTTAAGAGGGTCAAAGTTACTGCTGTCGGCTGCTTCCCCTTCTTTGAAATTTTCCTTTCTTTAATTCGTACTGTGGCAGTCCTTCAGAAGGGATATGCCACTACATGCCCACCTTAACGTTGTCTCAATTATTCCAACGACAAGCTCCACGAGATTTCAAATAAATTTCGCGGAGCGACGAGGCATTTGATCACTTTAAGCGAGACATAGTTACTCCTGCAGCTGCTCCCACTTTTTTAAGCCCTTTCTCTATATCCTTCTTGCTATGGCCACTCGTGCAGAAGCGAAATGCTACAACATGTCCACGTTAACGTTGTCTGAGTTACTGCAACGACGATATCCTCGAGTTTTCAAATAAATTTCGCAGAGTGACGAGGCATTTGGCTACCTTAAGAGAGTCATAGTTACTCGTGTCTGCTGCTCCCACATCTTTAGGCCTTTATCATTCTTCCTATGGCTGGGCCTTTATCATTCTTGCTATGGCCAGTCCTACAGACCCGATATGCTACTATATGTCCACCTGAACGTCGTCACAGTTACTCCCACTACGAGTTTCTCGAGTTAGCAAATGCACTTCGCCGGATAACGAGGCATTTGGCTACCTTAAGAGAGTCATAGTTACTGCGGCCAGCTTCTCCCCCTTCTTTGAATCTTTCCTCTCTTTAATTCGTTCTGTGTTCATTCCAGCAGAAGCAATATGCCACAACATGTCCAGCTTAACGTTGTCTGAGTTATTACAACGATGAGTTCCTAGAGTTTTCAAATAAATTTCACGGCGTGACGAGGCATTAGGGTACCTTAAGAGGGTCAAAGTTACTGCTGTCGGCTGCTTCCCCTTCTTTGAAATTTTCCTTTCTTTAATTCGTACTGTTGCAGTCCTTCACAAGGGATATGCCACTACATGTCCACCTAAACGTTGTCTCAATTATTCCAACGACAAGCTCCACGAGATTTCAAATAAATTTCGCGGAGCGACGAGGCATTTGATCACTTTAAGCGAGACATAGTTACTCCTGCAGCTGCTCCCACTTTTTTAAGCCCTTTCTCTATATCCTTCTTGCTATGGCCACTCGTGCAGAAGCGAAATGCTACAACATGTCCACGATAACGTTGTCTGAGTTACTGCAACGACGATATCCTCGAGTTTTCAAATAAATTTCGCAGAGTGACGAGGCATTTGGCTACCTTAAGAGAGTCATAGTTACTCGTGTCGGCTGCTCCCACATCTTTAGGCCTTTATCATTCTTCCTATGGCTGGGCCTTTATCATTCTTGCTATGGCCAGTCCTACAGACCCGATATGCCACTATATGTCCACCTGAACGTCGTCACAGTTACTCCCACTACGAGTTTCTCGAGTTAGCAAATGTACTTCGCCGGATAACGAGGCATTTGGCTACCTTAAGAGAGTCATAGTTACTGCGGCCAGCTTCTCCCCCTTCTTTGAATCTTTCCTCTCTTTAATTCGTTCTGTGTTCATTCCAGCAGAAGCAATATGCCACAACATGTCCAGCTTAACGTTGTCTGAGTTATTACAACGATGAGTTCCTAGAGTTTTCAAATAAATTTCACGGCGTGACGAGGCATTAGGGTACCTTAAGAGGGTCAAAGTTACTGCTGTCGGCTGCTTCCCCTTCTTTGAAATTTTCCTTTCTTTAATTCGTACTGTGGCAGTCCTTCAGAAGGGATATGCCACTACATGTCCACCTTAACGTTGTCTCAATTATTCCAACGACAAGCTCCACGAGATTTCAAATAAATTTCGCGGAGCGACGAGGCATTTGATCACTTTAAGCGAGACATAGTTACTCCTGCAGCTGCTCCCACTTTTTTAAGCCCTTTCTCTATATACTTCTTGCTATGGCCACTCGTGCAGAAGCGAAATGCTACAACATGTCCACGTTAACGTTGTCTGAGTTACTGCAACGTCGATATCCTCGAGTTTTCAAATAAATTTCGCAGAGTGACGAGGCATTTGGCTACCTTAAGAGAGTCATAGTTACTAGTGTCTGCTGCTCCCACATCTTTAGGCCTTTATCATTCTTCCTATGGCTGGGCCTTTATCATTCTTGCTATGGCCAGTCCTACAGACCCGATATGCTACTATATGTCCACCTGAACGTCGTCACAGTTACTCCCACTACGAGTTTCTCGAGTTAGCAAATGCACTTCGCCGGATAACGAGGCATTTGGCTACCTTAAGAGAGTCATAGTTACTGCGGCCAGCTTCTCCCCCTTCTTTGAATCTTTCCTCTCTTTAATTCGTTCTGTGTTCATTCCAGCAGAAGCAATATGCCACAACATGTCCAGCTTAACGTTGTCTGAGTTATTACAACGATGAGTTCCTAGAGTTTTCAAATAAATTTCACGGCGTGACGAGGCATTAGGGTACCTTAAGAGGGTCAAAGTTACTGCTGTCGGCTGCTTCCCCTTCTTTGAAATTTTCCTTTCTTTAATTCGTACTGTTGCAGTCCTTCACAAGGGATATGCCACTACATGTCCACCTTAACGTTGTCTCAATTATTCCAACGACAAGCTCCACGAGATTTCAAATAAATTTCGCGGAGCGACGAGGCATTTGATCACTTTAAGCGAGACATAGTTACTCCTGCAGCTGCTCCCACTTTTTTAAGCCCTTTCTCTATATCCTTCTTGCTATGGCCACTCGTGCAGAAGCGATATGCTACAACATGTCCACGATAACGTTGTCTGAGTTACTGCAACGACGATATCCTCGAGTTTTCAAATAAATTTCGCAGAGTGACGAGGCATTTGGCTACCTTAAGAGAGTCATAGTTACTCGTGTCGGCTGCTCCCACATCTTTAGGCCTTTATCATTCTTCCTATGGCTGGGCCTTTATCATTCTTGCTATGGCCAGTCCTACAGACCCGATATGCCACTATATGTCCACCTGAACGTCGTCACAGTTACTCCCACTACGAGTTTCTCGAGTTAGCAAATGTACTTCGCCGGATAACGAGGCATTTGGCTACCTTAAGAGAGTCATAGTTACTGCGGCCAGCTTCTCCCCCTTCTTTGAATCTTTCCTCTCTTTAATTCGTTCTGTGTTCATTCCAGCAGAAGCAATATGCCACAACATGTCCAGCTTAACGTTGTCTGAGTTATTACAACGATGAGTTCCTAGAGTTTTCAAATAAATTTCACGGCGTGACGAGGCATTAGGGTACCTTAAGAGGGTCAAAGTTACTGCTGTCGGCTGCTTCCCCTTCTTTGAAATTTTCCTTTCTTTAATTTGTACTGTGGCAGTCCTTCAGAAGGGATATGCCACTACATGTCCACCTTAACGTTGTCTCAATTATTCCAACGACAAGCTCCACGAGATTTCAAATAAATTTCGCGGAGCGACGAGGCATTTGATCACTTTAAGCGAGACATAGTTACTCCTGCAGCTGCTCCCACTTTTTTAAGCCCTTTCTCTATATCCTTCTTGCTATGGCCACTCGTGCAGAAGCGAAATGCTACAACATGTCCACGTTAACGTTGTCTGAGTTACTGCAACGACGATATCCTCGAGTTTTCAAATAAATTTCGCAGAGTGACAAGGCATTTGGCTACCTTAAGAGAGTCATAGTTACTCGTGTCTGCTGCTCCCACATCTTTAGGCCTTTATCATTCTTCCTATGGCTGGGCCTTTATCATTCTTGCTATGGCCAGTCCTACAGACCCGATATGCCACTATATGTCCACCTGAACGTCGTCACAGTTACTCCCACTACGAGTTTCTCGAGTTAGCAAATGTACTTCGCCGGATAACGAGGCATTTGGCTACCTTAAGAGAGTCATAGTTACTGCGGCCAGCTTCTCCCCCTTCTTTGAATCTTTCCTCTCTTTAATTCGTTCTGTGTTCATTCCAGCAGAAGCAATATGCCACAACATGTCCAGCTTAACGTTGTCTGAGTTATTACAACGATGAGTTCCTAGAGTTTTCAAATAAATTTCACGGCGTGACGAGGCATTAGGGTACCTTAAGAGGGTCAAAGTTACTGCTGTCGGCTGCTTCCCCTTCTTTGAAATTTTCCTTTCTTTAATTCGTACTGTGGCAGTCCTTCAGAAGGGATATGCCACTACATGTCCACCTTAACGTTGTCTCAATTATTCCAACGACAAGCTCCACGAGATTTCAAATAAATTTCGCGGAGCGACGAGGCATTTGATCACTTTAAGCGAGACATAGTTACTCCTGCAGCTGCTCCCACTTTTTTAAGCCCTTTCTCTATATCCTTCTTGCTATGGCCACTCGTGCAGAAGCGAAATGCTACAACATGTCCACGTTAACGTTGTCTGAGTTACTGCAACGACGATATCCTCGAGTTTTCAAATAAATTTCGCAGAGTGACAAGGCATTTGGCTACCTTAAGAGAGTCATAGTTACTCGTGTCTGCTGCTCCCACATCTTTAGGCCTTTATCATTCTTCCTATGGCTGGGCCTTTATCATTCTTGCTATGGCCAGTCCTACAGACCCGATATGCCACTATATGTCCACCTGAACGTCGTCACAGTTACTCCCACTACGAGTTTCTCGAGTTAGCAAATGTACTTCGCCGGATAACGAGGCATTTGGCTACCTTAAGAGAGTCATAGTTACTGCGGCCAGCTTCTCCCCCTTCTTTGAATCTTTCCTCTCTTTAATTCGTTCTGTGTTCATTCCAGCAGAAGCAATATGCCACAACATGTCCAGCTTAACGTTGTCTGAGTTATTACAACGATGAGTTCCTAGAGTTTTCAAATAAATTTCACGGCGTGACGAGGCATTAGGGTACCTTAAGAGGGTCAAAGTTACTGCTGTCGGCTGCTTCCCCTTCTTTGAAATTTTCCTTTCTTTAATTCGTACTGTGGCAGTCCTTCAGAAGGGATATGCCACTACATGTCCACCTTAACGTTGTCTCAATTATTCCAACGACAAGCTCCACGAGATTTCAAATAAATTTCGCGGAGCGACGAGGCATTTGATCACTTTAAGCGAGACATAGTTACTCCTGCAGCTGCTCCCACTTTTTTAAGCCCTTTCTCTATATCCTTCTTGCTATGGCCACTCGTGCAGAAGCGAAATGCTACAACATGTCCACGTTAACGTTGTCTGAGTTACTGCAACGACGATATCCTCGAGTTTTCAAATAAATTTCGCAGAGTGACGAGGCATTTGGCTACCTTAAGAGAGTCATAGTTACTCGTGTCTGCTGCTCCCACATCTTTAGGCCTTTATCATTCTTCCTATGGCTGGGCCTTTATCATTCTTGCTATGGCCAGTCCTACAGACCCGATATGCTACTATATGTCCACCTGAACGTCGTCACAGTTACTCCCACTACGAGTTTCTCGAGTTAGCAAATGCACTTCGCCGGATAACGAGGCATTTGGCTACCTTAAGAGAGTCATACTTACTGCGGCCAGCTTCTCCCCCTTCTTTGAATCTTTCCTCTCTTTAATTCGTTCTGTGTTCATTCCAGCAGAAGCAATATGCCACAACATGTCCAGCTTAACGTTGTCTGAGTTATTACAACGATGAGTTCCTAGAGTTTTCAAATAAATTTCACGGCGTGACGAGGCATTAGGGTACCTTAAGAGGGTCAAAGTTACTGCTGTCGGCTGCTTCCCCTTCTTTGAAATTTTCCTTTCTTTAATTCGTACTGTTGCAGTCCTTCACAAGGGATATGCCACTACATGTCCACCTTAACGTTGTCTCAATTATTCCAACGACAAGCTCCACGAGATTTCAAATAAATTTCGCGGAGCGACGAGGCATTTGATCACTTTAAGCGAGACATAGTTACTCCTGCAGCTGCTCCCACTTTTTTAAGCCCTTTCTCTATATCCTTCTTGCTATGGCCACTCGTGCAGAAGCGAAATGCTACAACATGTCCACGATAACGTTGTCTGAGTTACTGCAACGACGATATCCTCGAGTTTTCAAATAAATTTCGCAGAGTGACGAGGCATTTGGCTACCTTAAGAGAGTCATAGTTACTCGTGTCGGCTGCTCCCACATCTTTAGGCCTTTATCATTCTTCCTATGGCTGGGCCTTTATCATTCTTGCTATGGCCAGTCCTACAGACCCGATATGCCACTATATGTCCACCTGAACGTCGTCACAGTTACTCCCACTACGAGTTTCTCGAGTTAGCAAATGTACTTCGCCGGATAACGAGGCATTTGGCTACCTTAAGAGAGTCATAGTTACTGCGGCCAGCTTCTCCCCCTTCTTTGAATCTTTCCTCTCTTTAATTCGTTCTGTGTTCATTCCAGCAGAAGCAATATGCCACAACATGTCCAGCTTAACGTTGTCTGAGTTATTACAACGATGAGTTCCTAGAGTTTTCAAATAAATTTCACGGCGTGACGAGGCATTAGGGTACCTTAAGAGGGTCAAAGTTACTGCTGTCGGCTGCTTCCCCTTCTTTGAAATTTTCCTTTCTTTAATTTGTACTGTGGCAGTCCTTCAGAAGGGATATGCCACTACATGTCCACCTTAACGTTGTCTCAATTATTCCAACGACAAGCTCCACGAGATTTCAAATAAATTTCGCGGAGCGACGAGGCATTTGATCACTTTAAGCGAGACATAGTTACTCCTGCAGCTGCTCCCACTTTTTTAAGCCCTTTCTCTATATCCTTCTTGCTATGGCCACTCGTGCAGAAGCGAAATGCTACAACATGTCCACGTTAACGTTGTCTGAGTTACTGCAACGACGATATCCTCGAGTTTTCAAATAAATTTCGCAGAGTGACAAGGCATTTGGCTACCTTAAGAGAGTCATAGTTACTCGTGTCTGCTGCTCCCACATCTTTAGGCCTTTATCATTCTTCCTATGGCTGGGCCTTTATCATTCTTGCTATGGCCAGTCCTACAGACCCGATATGCCACTATATGTCCACCTGAACGTCGTCACAGTTACTCCCACTACGAGTTTCTCGAGTTAGCAAATGTACTTCGCCGGATAACGAGGCATTTGGCTACCTTAAGAGAGTCATAGTTACTGCGGCCAGCTTCTCCCCCTTCTTTGAATCTTTCCTCTCTTTAATTCGTTCTGTGTTCATTCCAGCAGAAGCAATATGCCACAACATGTCCAGCTTAACGTTGTCTGAGTTATTACAACGATGAGTTCCTAGAGTTTTCAAATAAATTTCACGGCGTGACGAGGCATTAGGGTACCTTAAGAGGGTCAAAGTTACTGCTGTCGGCTGCTTCCCCTTCTTTGAAATTTTCCTTTCTTTAATTCGTACTGTGGCAGTCCTTCAGAAGGGATATGCCACTACATGTCCACCTTAACGTTGTCTCAATTATTCCAACGACAAGCTCCACGAGATTTCAAATAAATTTCGCGGAGCGACGAGGCATTTGATCACTTTAAGCGAGACATAGTTACTCCTGCAGCTGCTCCCACTTTTTTAAGCCCTTTCTCTATATCCTTCTTGCTATGGCCACTCGTGCAGAAGCGAAATGCTACAACATGTCCACGTTAACGTTGTCTGAGTTACTGCAACGACGATATCCTCGAGTTTTCAAATAAATTTCGCAGAGTGACGAGGCATTTGGCTACCTTAAGAGAGTCATAGTTACTCGTGTCTGCTGCTCCCACATCTTTAGGCCTTTATCATTCTTCCTATGGCTGGGCCTTTATCATTCTTGCTATGGCCAGTCCTACAGACCCGATATGCTACTATATGTCCACCTGAACGTCGTCACAGTTACTCCCACTACGAGTTTCTCGAGTTAGCAAATGCACTTCGCCGGATAACGAGGCATTTGGCTACCTTAAGAGAGTCATAGTTACTGCGGCCAGCTTCTCCCCCTTCTTTGAATCTTTCCTCTCTTTAATTCGTTCTGTGTTCATTCCAGCAGAAGCAATATGCCACAACATGTCCAGCTTAACGTTGTCTGAGTTATTACAACGATGAGTTCCTAGAGTTTTCAAATAAATTTCACGGCGTGACGAGGCATTAGGGTACCTTAAGAGGGTCAAAGTTACTGCTGTCGGCTGCTTCCCCTTCTTTGAAATTTTCCTTTCTTTAATTCGTACTGTGGCAGTCCTTCAGAAGGGATATGCCACTACATGTCCACCTTAACGTTGTCTCAATTATTCCAACGACAAGCTCCACGAGATTTCAAATAAATTTCGCGGAGCGACGAGGCATTTGATCACTTTAAGCGAGACATAGTTACTCCTGCAGCTGCTCCCACTTTTTTAAGCCCTTTCTCTATATCCTTCTTGCTATGGCCACTCGTGCAGAAGCGAAATGCTACAACATGTCCACGTTAACGTTGTCTGAGTTACTGCAACGACGATATCCTCGAGTTTTCAAATAAATTTCGCAGAGTGACGAGGCATTTGGCTACCTTAAGAGAGTCATAGTTACTCGTGTCGGCTGCTCCCACATCTTTAGGCCTTTATCATTCTTCCTATGGCTGGGCCTTTATCATTCTTGCTATGGCCAGTCCTACAGACCCGATATGCCACTATATGTCCACCTGAACGTCGTCACAGTTACTCCCACTACGAGTTTCTCGAGTTAGCAAATGTACTTCGCCGGATAACGAGGCATTTGGCTACCTTAAGAGAGTCATAGTTACTGCGGCCAGCTTCTCCCCCTTCTTTGAATCTTTCCTCTCTTTAATTCGTTCTGTGTTCATTCCAGCAGAAGCAATATGCCACAACATGTCCAGCTTAACGTTGTCTGAGTTATTACAACGATGAGTTCCTAGAGTTTTCAAATAAATTTCACGGCGTGACGAGGCATTAGGGTACCTTAAGAGGGTCAAAGTTACTGCTGTCGGCTGCTTCCCCTTCTTTGAAATTTTCCTTTCTTTAATTCGTACTGTGGCAGTCCTTCAGAAGGGATATGCCACTACATGTCCACCTTAACGTTGTCTCAATTATTCCAACGACAAGCTCCACGAGATTTCAAATAAATTTCGCGGAGCGACGAGGCATTTGATCACTTTAAGCGAGACATAGTTACTCCTGCAGCTGCTCCCACTTTTTTAAGCCCTTTCTCTATATCCTTCTTGCTATGGCCACTCGTGCAGAAGCGAAATGCTACAACATGTCCACGTTAACGTTGTCTGAGTTACTGCAACGACGATATCCTCGAGTTTTCAAATAAATTTCGCAGAGTGACGAGGCATTTGGCTACCTTAAGAGAGTCATAGTTACTCGTGTCGGCTGCTCCCACATCTTTAGGCCTTTATCATTCTTCCTATGGCTGGGCCTTTATCATTCTTGCTATGGCCAGTCCTACAGACCCGATATGCCACTATATGTCCACCTGAACGTCGTCACAGTTACTCCCACTACGAGTTTCTCGAGTTAGCAAATGTACTTCGCCGGATAACGAGGCATTTGGCTACCTTAAGAGAGTCATAGTTACTGCGGCCAGCTTCTCCCCCTTCTTTGAATCTTTCCTCTCTTTAATTCGTTCTGTGTTCATTCCAGCAGAAGCAATATGCCATAACATGTCCAGCTTAACGTTGTCTGAGTTATTACAACGATGAGTTCCTAGAGTTTTCAAATAAATTTCACGGCGTGACGAGGCATTAGGGTACCTTAAGAGGGTCAAACTTACTGCTGTCGGCTGCTTCCCCTTCTTTGAAATTTTCCTTTCTTTAATTTGTACTGTGGCAGTCCTTCAGAAGGGATATGCCACTACATGTCCACCTTAACGTTGTCTCAATTATTCCAACGACAAGCTCCACGAGATTTCAAATAAATTTCGCGGAGCGACGAGGCATTTGATCACTTTAAGCGAGACATAGTTACTCCTGCAGCTGCTCCCACTTTTTTAAGCCCTTTCTCTATATCCTTCTTGCTATGGCCACTCGTGCAGAAGCGAAATGCTACAACATGTCCACGTTAACGTTGTCTGAGTTACTGCAACGACGATATCCTCGAGTTTTCAAATAAATTTCGCAGAGTGACGAGGCATTTGGCTACCTTAAGAGAGTCATAGTTACTCGTGTCTGCTGCTCCCACATCTTTAGGCCTTTATCATTCTTCCTATGGCTGGGCCTTTATCATTCTTGCTATGGCCAGTCCTACAGACCCGATATGCTACTATATGTCCACCTGAACGTCGTCACAGTTACTCCCACTACGAGTTTCTCGAGTTAGCAAATGCACTTCGCCGGATAACGAGGCATTTGGCTACCTTAAGAGAGTCATACTTACTGCGGCCAGCTTCTCCCCCTTCTTTGAATCTTTCCTCTCTTTAATTCGTTCTGTGTTCATTCCAGCAGAAGCAATATGCCACAACATGTCCAGCTTAACGTTGTCTGAGTTATTACAACGATGAGTTCCTAGAGTTTTCAAATAAATTTCACGGCGTGACGAGGCATTAGGGTACCTTAAGAGGGTCAAAGTTACTGCTGTCGGCTGCTTCCCCTTCTTTGAAATTTTCCTTTCTTTAATTCGTACTGTTGCAGTCCTTCACAAGGGATATGCCACTACATGTCCACCTTAACGTTGTCTCAATTATTCCAACGACAAGCTCCACGAGATTTCAAATAAATTTCGCGGAGCGACGAGGCATTTGATCACTTTAAGCGAGACATAGTTACTCCTGCAGCTGCTCCCACTTTTTTAAGCCCTTTCTCTATATCCTTCTTGCTATGGCCACTCGTGCAGAAGCGAAATGCTACAACATGTCCACGATAACGTTGTCTGAGTTACTGCAACGACGATATCCTCGAGTTTTCAAATAAATTTCGCAGAGTGACGAGGCATTTGGCTGCCTTAAGAGAGTCATAGTTACTCGTGTCGGCTGCTCCCACATCTTTAGGCCTTTATCATTCTTCCTATGGCTGGGCCTTTATCATTCTTGCTATGGCCAGTCCTACAGACCCGATATGCCACTATATGTCCACCTGAACGTCGTCACAGTTACTCCCACTACGAGTTTCTCGAGTTAGCAAATGTACTTCGCCGGATAACGAGGCATTTGGCTACCTTAAGAGAGTCATAGTTACTGCGGCCAGCTTCTCCCCCTTCTTTGAATCTTTCCTCTCTTTAATTCGTTCTGTGTTCATTCCAGCAGAAGCAATATGCCACAACATGTCCAGCTTAACGTTGTCTGAGTTATTACAACGATGAGTTCCTAGAGTTTTCAAATAAATTTCACGGCGTGACGAGGCATTAGGGTACCTTAAGAGGGTCAAAGTTACTGCTGTCGGCTGCTTCCCCTTCTTTGAAATTTTCCTTTCTTTAATTTGTACTGTGGCAGTCCTTCAGAAGGGATATGCCACTACATGTCCACCTTAACGTTGTCTCAATTATTCCAACGACAAGCTCCACGAGATTTCAAATAAATTTCGCGGAGCGACGAGGCATTTGATCACTTTAAGCGAGACATAGTTACTCCTGCAGCTGCTCCCACTTTTTTAAGCCCTTTCTCTATATCCTTCTTGCTATGGCCACTCGTGCAGAAGCGAAATGCTACAACATGTCCACGTTAACGTTGTCTGAGTTACTGCAACGACGATATCCTCGAGTTTTCAAATAAATTTCGCAGAGTGACAAGGCATTTGGCTACCTTAAGAGAGTCATAGTTACTCGTGTCTGCTGCTCCCACATCTTTAGGCCTTTATCATTCTTCCTATGGCTGGGCCTTTATCATTCTTGCTATGGCCAGTCCTACAGACCCGATATGCCACTATATGTCCACCTGAACGTCGTCACAGTTACTCCCACTACGAGTTTCTCGAGTTAGCAAATGTACTTCGCCGGATAACGAGGCATTTGGCTACCTTAAGAGAGTCATAGTTACTGCGGCCAGCTTCTCCCCCTTCTTTGAATCTTTCCTCTCTTTAATTCGTTCTGTGTTCATTCCAGCAGAAGCAATATGCCACAACATGTCCAGCTTAACGTTGTCTGAGTTATTACAACGATGAGTTCCTAGAGTTTTCAAATAAATTTCACGGCGTGACGAGGCATTAGGGTACCTTAAGAGGGTCAAAGTTACTGCTGTCGGCTGCTTCCCCTTCTTTGAAATTTTCCTTTCTTTAATTCGTACTGTGGCAGTCCTTCAGAAGGGATATGCCACTACATGTCCACCTTAACGTTGTCTCAATTATTCCAACGACAAGCTCCACGAGATTTCAAATAAATTTCGCGGAGCGACGAGGCATTTGATCACTTTAAGCGAGACATAGTTACTCCTGCAGCTGCTCCCACTTTTTTAAGCCCTTTCTCTATATCCTTCTTGCTATGGCCACTCGTGCAGAAGCGAAATGCTACAACATGTCCACGTTAACGTTGTCTGAGTTACTGCAACGACGATATCCTCGAGTTTTCAAATAAATTTCGCAGAGTGACGAGGCATTTGGCTACCTTAAGAGAGTCATAGTTACTCGTGTCTGCTGCTCCTACATCTTTAGGCCTTTATCATTCTTCCTATGGCTGGGCCTTTATCATTCTTGCTATGGCCAGTCCTACAGACCCGATATGCTACTATATGTCCACCTGAACGTCGTCACAGTTACTCCCACTACGAGTTTCTCGAGTTAGCAAATGCACTTCGCCGGATAACGAGGCATTTGGCTACCTTAAGAGAGTCATAGTTACTGCGGCCAGCTTCTCCCCCTTCTTTGAATCTTTCCTCTCTTTAATTCGTTCTGTGTTCATTCCAGCAGAAGCAATATGCCACAACATGTCCAGCTTAACGTTGTCTGAGTTATTACAACGATGAGTTCCTAGAGTTTTCAAATAAATTTCACGGCGTGACGAGGCATTAGGGTACCTTAAGAGGGTCAAAGTTACTGCTGTCGGCTGCTTCCCCTTCTTTGAAATTTTCCTTTCTTTAATTCGTACTGTGGCAGTCCTTCAGAAGGGATATGCCACTACATGTCCACCTTAACGTTGTCTCAATTATTCCAACGACAAGCTCCACGAGATTTCAAATAAATTTCGCGGAGCGACGAGGCATTTGATCACTTTAAGCGAGACATAGTTACTCCTGCAGCTGCTCCCACTTTTTTAAGCCCTTTCTCTATATCCTTCTTGCTATGGCCACTCGTGCAGAAGCGAAATGCTACAACATGTCCACGTTAACGTTGTCTGAGTTACTGCAATGACGATATCCTCGAGTTTTCAAATAAATTTCGCAGAGTGACGAGGCATTTGGCTACCTTAAGAGAGTCATAGTTACTCGTGTCGGCTGCTCCCACATCTTTAGGCCTTTATCATTCTTCCTATGGCTGGGCCTTTATCATTCTTGCTATGGCCAGTCCTACAGACCCGATATGCCACTATATGTCCACCTGAACGTCGTCACAGTTACTCCCACTACGAGTTTCTCGAGTTAGCAAATGTACTTCGCCGGATAACGAGGCATTTGGCTACCTTAAGAGAGTCATAGTTACTGCGGCCAGCTTCTCCCCCTTCTTTGAATCTTTCCTCTCTTTAATTCGTTCTGTGTTCATTCCAGCAGAAGCAATATGCCACAACATGTCCAGCTTAACGTTGTCTGAGTTATTACAACGATGAGTTCCTAGAGTTTTCAAATAAATTTCACGGCGTGACGAGGCATTAGGGTACCTTAAGAGGGTCAAAGTTACTGCTGTCGGCTGCTTCCCCTTCTTTGAAATTTTCCTTTCTTTAATTCGTACTGTGGCAGTCCTTCAGAAGGGATATGCCACTACATGTCCACCTTAACGTTGTCTCAATTATTCCAACGACAAGCTCCACGAGATTTCAAATAAATTTCGCGGAGCGACGAGGCATTTGATCACTTTAAGCGAGACATAGTTACTCCTGCAGCTGCTCCCACTTTTTTAAGCCCTTTCTCTATATCCTTCTTGCTATGGCCACTCGTGCAGAAGCGAAATGCTACAACATGTCCACGTTAACGTTGTCTGAGTTACTGCAACGACGATATCCTCGAGTTTTCAAATAAATTTCGCAGAGTGACGAGGCATTTGGCTACCTTAAGAGAGTCATAGTTACTCGTGTCGGCTGCTCCCACATCTTTAGGCCTTTATCATTCTTCCTATGGCTGGGCCTTTATCATTCTTGCTATGGCCAGTCCTACAGACCCGATATGCCACTATATGTCCACCTGAACGTCGTCACAGTTACTCCCACTACGAGTTTCTCGAGTTAGCAAATGTACTTCGCCGGATAACGAGGCATTTGGCTACCTTAAGAGAGTCATAGTTACTGCGGCCAGCTTCTCCCCCTTCTTTGAATCTTTCCTCTCTTTAATTCGTTCTGTGTTCATTCCAGCAGAAGCAATATGCCATAACATGTCCAGCTTAACGTTGTCTGAGTTATTACAACGATGAGTTCCTAGAGTTTTCAAATAAATTTCACGGCGTGACGAGGCATTAGGGTACCTTAAGAGGGTCAAACTTACTGCTGTCGGCTGCTTCCCCTTCTTTGAAATTTTCCTTTCTTTAATTTGTACTGTGGCAGTCCTTCAGAAGGGATATGCCACTACATGTCCACCTTAACGTTGTCTCAATTATTCCAACGACAAGCTCCACGAGATTTCAAATAAATTTCGCGGAGCGACGAGGCATTTGATCACTTTAAGCGAGACATAGTTACTCCTGCAGCTGCTCCCACTTTTTTAAGCCCTTTCTCTATATCCTTCTTGCTATGGCCACTCGTGCAGAAGCGAAATGCTACAACATGTCCACGTTAACGTTGTCTGAGTTACTGCAACGACGATATCCTCGAGTTTTCAAATAAATTTCGCAGAGTGACAAGGCATTTGGCTACCTTAAGAGAGTCATAGTTACTCGTGTCTGCTGCTCCCACATCTTTAGGCCTTTTTCATTCTTCCTATGGCTGGGCCTTTATCATTCTTGCTATGGCCAGTCCTACAGACCCGATATGCCACTATATGTCCACCTGAACGTCGTCACAGTTACTCCCACTACGAGTTTCTCGAGTTAGCAAATGTACTTCGCCGGATAACGAGGCATTTGGCTACCTTAAGAGAGTCATAGTTACTGCGGCCAGCTTCTCCCCCTTCTTTGAATCTTTCCTCTCTTTAATTCGTTCTGTGTTCATTCCAGCAGAAGCAATATGCCACAACATGTCCAGCTTAACGTTGTCTGAGTTATTACAACGATGAGTTCCTAGAGTTTTCAAATAAATTTCACGGCGTGACGAGGCATTAGGGTACCTTAAGAGGGTCAAAGTTACTGCTGTCGGCTGCTTCCCCTTCTTTGAAATTTTCCTTTCTTTAATTCGTACTGTGGCAGTCCTTCAGAAGGGATATGCCACTACATGTCCACCTTAACGTTGTCTCAATTATTCCAACGACAAGCTCCACGAGATTTCAAATAAATTTCGCGGAGCGACGAGGCATTTGATCACTTTAAGCGAGACATAGTTACTCCTGCAGCTGCTCCCACTTTTTTAAGCCCTTCCTCTATATCCTTCTTGCTATGGCCACTCGTGCAGAAGCGAAATGCTACAACATGTCCACGTTAACGTTGTCTGAGTTACTGCAACGACGATATCCTCGAGTTTTCAAATAAATTTCGCAGAGTGACGAGGCATTTGGCTACCTTAAGAGAGTCATAGTTACTCGTGTCTGCTGCTCCCACATCTTTAGGCCTTTATCATTCTTCCTATGGCTGGGCCTTTATCATTCTTGCTATGGCCAGTCCTACAGACCCGATATGCTACTATATGTCCACCTGAACGTCGTCACAGTTACTCCCACTACGAGTTTCTCGAGTTAGCAAATGCACTTCGCCGGATAACGAGGCATTTGGCTACCTTAAGAGAGTCATAGTTACTGCGGCCAGCTTCTCCCCCTTCTTTGAATCTTTCCTCTCTTTAATTCGTTCTGTGTTCATTCCAGCAGAAGCAATATGCCACAACATGTCCAGCTTAACGTTGTCTGAGTTATTACAACGATGAGTTCCTAGAGTTTTCAAATAAATTTCACGGCGTGACGAGGCATTAGGGTACCTTAAGAGGGTCAAAGTTACTGCTGTCGGCTGCTTCCCCTTCTTTGAAATTTTCCTTTCTTTAATTCGTACTGTGGCAGTCCTTCAGAAGGGATATGCCACTACATGTCCACCTTAACGTTGTCTCAATTATTCCAACGACAAGCTCCACGAGATTTCAAATAAATTTCGCGGAGCGACGAGGCATTTGATCACTTTAAGCGAGACATAGTTACTCCTGCAGCTGCTCCCACTTTTTTAAGCCCTTTCTCTATATCCTTCTTGCTATGGCCACTCGTGCAGAAGCGAAATGCTACAACATGTCCACGTTAACGTTGTCTGAGTTACTGCAACGACGATATCCTCGAGTTTTCAAATAAATTTCGCAGAGTGACGAGGCATTTGGCTACCTTAAGAGAGTCATAGTTACTCGTGTCGGCTGCTCCCACATCTTTAGGCCTTTATCATTCTTCCTATGGCTGGGCCTTTATCATTCTTGCTATGGCCAGTCCTACAGACCCGATATGCCACTATATGTCCACCTGAACGTCGTCACAGTTACTCCCACTACGAGTTTCTCGAGTTAGCAAATGTACTTCGCCGGATAACGAGGCATTTGGCTACCTTAAGAGAGTCATAGTTACTGCGGCCAGCTTCTCCCCCTTCTTTGAATCTTTCCTCTCTTTAATTCGTTCTGTGTTCATTCCAGCAGAAGCAATATGCCATAACATGTCCAGCTTAACGTTGTCTGAGTTATTACAACGATGAGTTCCTAGAGTTTTCAAATAAATTTCACGGCGTGACGAGGCATTAGGGTACCTTAAGAGGGTCAAAGTTACTGCTGTCGGCTGCTTCCCCTTCTTTGAAATTTTCCTTTCTTTAATTTGTACTGTGGCAGTCCTTCAGAAGGGATATGCCACTACATGTCCACCTTAACGTTGTCTCAATTATTCCAACGACAAGCTCCACGAGATTTCAAATAAATTTCGCGGAGCGACGAGGCATTTGATCACTTTAAGCGAGACATAGTTACTCCTGCAGCTGCTCCCACTTTTTTAAGCCCTTTCTCTATATCCTTCTTGCTATGGCCACTCGTGCAGAAGCGAAATGCTACAACATGTCCACGTTAAC
The DNA here is from genome assembly GCF_023898315.1 of Schistocerca nitens. Lineage (NCBI taxonomy): Eukaryota > Metazoa > Arthropoda > Insecta > Orthoptera > Acrididae > Schistocerca > Schistocerca nitens. Next base: position 70,148,040 of record NC_064618.1, on the reverse strand, counting down.
GTTGTCTGAGTTACTGCAACGACGATATCCTCGAGTTTTCAAATAAATTTCGCAGAGTGACAAGGCATTTGGCTACCTTAAGAGAGTCATAGTTACTCGTGTCTGCTGCTCCCACATCTTTAGGCCTTTTTCATTCTTCCTATGGCTGGGCCTTTATCATTCTTGCTATGGCCAGTCCTACAGACCCGATATGCCACTATATGTCCACCTGAACGTCGTCACAGTTACTCCCACTACGAGTTTCTCGAGTTAGCAAATGTACTTCGCCGGATAACGAGGCATTTGGCTACCTTAAGAGAGTCATAGTTACTGCGGCCAGCTTCTCCCCCTTCTTTGAATCTTTCCTCTCTTTAATTCGTTCTGTGTTCATTCCAGCAGAAGCAATATGCCACAACATGTCCAGCTTAACGTTGTCTGAGTTATTACAACGATGAGTTCCTAGAGTTTTCAAATAAATTTCACGGCGTGACGAGGCATTAGGGTACCTTAAGAGGGTCAAAGTTACTGCTGTCGGCTGCTTCCCCTTCTTTGAAATTTTCCTTTCTTTAATTCGTACTGTGGCAGTCCTTCAGAAGGGATATGCCACTACATGTCCACCTTAACGTTGTCTCAATTATTCCAACGACAAGCTCCACGAGATTTCAAATAAATTTCGCGGAGCGACGAGGCATTTGATCACTTTAAGCGAGACATAGTTACTCCTGCAGCTGCTCCCACTTTTTTAAGCCCTTTCTCTATATCCTTCTTGCTATGGCCACTCGTGCAGAAGCGAAATGCTACAACATGTCCACGTTAACGTTGTCTGAGTTACTGCAACGACGATATCCTCGAGTTTTCAAATAAATTTCGCAGAGTGACGAGGCATTTGGCTACCTTAAGAGAGTCATAGTTACTCGTGTCGGCTGCTCCCACATCTTTAGGCCTTTATCATTCTTCCTATGGCTGGGCCTTTATCATTCTTGCTATGGCCAGTCCTACAGACCCGATATGCCACTATATGTCCACCTGAACGTCGTCACAGTTACTCCCACTACGAGTTTCTCGAGTTAGCAAATGTACTTCGCCGGATAACGAGGCATTTGGCTACCTTAAGAGAGTCATAGTTACTGCGGCCAGCTTCTCCCCCTTCTTTGAATCTTTCCTCTCTTTAATTCGTTCTGTGTTCATTCCAGCAGAAGCAATATGCCACAACATGTCCAGCTTAACGTTGTCTGAGTTATTACAACGATGAGTTCCTAGAGTTTTCAAATAAATTTCACGGCGTGACGAGGCATTAGGGTACCTTAAGAGGGTCAAAGTTACTGCTGTCGGCTGCTTCCCCTTCTTTGAAATTTTCCTTTCTTTAATTCGTACTGTGGCAGTCCTTCAGAAGGGATATGCCACTACATGTCCACCTTAACGTTGTCTCAATTATTCCAACGACAAGCTCCACGAGATTTCAAATAAATTTCGCGGAGCGACGAGGCATTTGATCACTTTAAGCGAGACATAGTTACTCCTGCAGCTGCTCCCACTTTTTTAAGCCCTTTCTCTATATCCTTCTTGCTATGGCCACTCGTGCAGAAGCGAAATGCTACAACATGTCCACGTTAACGTTGTCTGAGTTACTGCAACGACGATATCCTCGAGTTTTCAAATAAATTTCGCAGAGTGACAAGGCATTTGGCTACCTTAAGAGAGTCATAGTTACTCGTGTCTGCTGCTCCCACATCTTTAGGCCTTTATCATTCTTCCTATGGCTGGGCCTTTATCATTCTTGCTATGGCCAGTCCTACAGACCCGATATGCCACTATATGTCCACCTGAACGTCGTCACAGTTACTCCCACTACGAGTTTCTCGAGTTAGCAAATGTACTTCGCCGGATAACGAGGCATTTGGCTACCTTAAGAGAGTCATAGTTACTGCGGCCAGCTTCTCCCCCTTCTTTGAATCTTTCCTCTCTTTAATTCGTTCTGTGTTCATTCCAGCAGAAGCAATATGCCACAACATGTCCAGCTTAACGTTGTCTGAGTTATTACAACGATGAGTTCCTAGAGTTTTCAAATAAATTTCACGGCGTGACGAGGCATTAGGGTACCTTAAGAGGGTCAAAGTTACTGCTGTCGGCTGCTTCCCCTTCTTTGAAATTTTCCTTTCTTTAATTCGTACGGTGGCAGTCCTTCAGAAGGGATATGCCACTACATGTCCACCTTAACGTTGTCTCAATTATTCCAACGACAAGCTCCACGAGATTTCAAATAAATTTCGCGGAGCGACGAGGCATTTGATCACTTTAAGCGAGACATAGTTACTCCTGCAGCTGCTCCCACTTTTTTAAGCCCTTTCTCTATATCCTTCTTGCTATGGCCACTCGTGCAGAAGCGAAATGCTACAACATGTCCACGTTAACGTTGTCTGAGTTACTGCAACGACGATATCCTCGAGTTTTCAAATAAATTTCGCAGAGTGACGAGGCATTTGGCTACCTTAAGAGAGTCATAGTTACTAGTGTCTGCTGCTCCCACATCTTTAGGCCTTTATCATTCTTCCTATGGCTGGGCCTTTATCATTCTTGCTACGGCCAGTCCTACAGACCCGATATGCTACTATATGTCCACCTGAACGTCGTCACAGTTACTCCCACTACGAGTTTCTCGAGTTAGCAAATGCACTTCGCCGGATAACGAGGCATTTGGCTACCTTAAGAGAGTCATAGTTACTGCGGCCAGCTTCTCCCCCTTCTTTGAATCTTTCCTCTCTTTAATTCGTTCTGTGTTCATTCCAGCAGAAGCAATATGCCACAACATGTCCAGCTTAACGTTGTCTGAGTTATTACAACGATGAGTTCCTAGAGTTTTCAAATAAATTTCACGGCGTGACGAGGCATTAGGGTACCTTAAGAGGGTCAAAGTTACTGCTGTCGGCTGCTTCCCCTTCTTTGAAATTTTCCTTTCTTTAATTCGTACTGTGGCAGTCCTTCAGAAGGGATATGCCACTACATGTCCACCTTAACGTTGTCTCAATTATTCCAACGACAAGCTCCACGAGATTTCAAATAAATTTCGCGGAGCGACGAGGCATTTGATCACTTTAAGCGAGACATAGTTACTCCTGCAGCTGCTCCCACTTTTTTAAGCCCTTTCTCTATATCCTTCTTGCTATGGCCACTCGTGCAGAAGCGAAATGCTACAACATGTCCACGTTAACGTTGTCTGAGTTACTGCAACGACGATATCCTCGAGTTTTCAAATAAATTTCGCAGAGTGACGAGGCATTTGGCTACCTTAAGAGAGTCATAGTTACTCGTGTCGGCTGCTCCCACATCTTTAGGCCTTTATTATTCTTCCTATGGCTGGGCCTTTATCATTCTTGCTATGGCCAGTCCTACAGACCCGATATGCCACTATATGTCCACCTGAACGTCGTCACAGTTACTCCCACTACGAGTTTCTCGAGTTAGCAAATGTACTTCGCCGGATAACGAGGCATTTGGCTACCTTAAGAGAGTCATAGTTACTGCGGCCAGCTTCTCCCCCTTCTTTGAATCTTTCCTCTCTTTAATTCGTTCTGTGTTCATTCCAGCAGAAGCAATATGCCACAACATGTCCAGCTTAACGTTGTCTGAGTTATTACAACGATGAGTTCCTAGAGTTTTCAAATAAATTTCACGGCGTGACGAGGCATTAGGGTACCTTAAGAGGGTCAAAGTTACTGCTGTCGGCTGCTTCCCCTTCTTTGAAATTTTCCTTTCTTTAATTCGTACTGTGGCAGTCCTTCAGAAGGGATATGCCACTACATGTCCACCTTAACGTTGTCTCAATTATTCCAACGACAAGCTCCACGAGATTTCAAATAAATTTCGCGGAGCGACGAGGCATTTGATCACTTTAAGCGAGACATAGTTACTCCTGCAGCTGCTCCCACTTTTTTAAGCCCTTTCTCTATATCCTTCTTGCTATGGCCACTCGTGCAGAAGCGAAATGCTACAACATGTCCACGTTAACGTTGTCTGAGTTACTGCAACGACGATATCCTCGAGTTTTCAAATAAATTTCGCAGAGTGACGAGGCATTTGGCTACCTTAAGAGAGTCATAGTTACTAGTGTCTGCTGCTCCCACATCTTTAGGCCTTTATCATTCTTCCTATGGCTGGGCCTTTATCATTCTTGCTATGGCCAGTCCTACAGACCCGATATGCTACTATATGTCCACCTGAACGTCGTCACAGTTACTCCCACTACGAGTTTCTCGAGTTAGCAAATGCACTTCGCCGGATAACGAGGCATTTGGCTACCTTAAGAGAGTCATAGTTACTGCGGCCAGCTTCTCCCCCTTCTTTGAATCTTTCCTCTCTTTAATTCGTTCTGTGTTCATTCCAGCAGAAGCAATATGCCACAACATGTCCAGCTTAACGTTGTCTGAGTTATTACAACGATGAGTTCCTAGAGTTTTCAAATAAATTTCACGGCGTGACGAGGCATTAGGGTACCTTAAGAGGGTCAAAGTTACTGCTGTCGGCTGCTTCCCCTTCTTTGAAATTTTCCTTTCTTTAATTTGTACTGTGGCAGTCCTTCAGAAGGGATATGCCACTACATGTCCACCTTAACGTTGTCTCAATTATTCCAACGACAAGCTCCACGAGATTTCAAATAAATTTCGCGGAGCGACGAGGCATTTGATCACTTTAGGCGAGACATAGTTACTCCTGCAGCTGCTCCCACTTTTTTAAGCCCTTTCTCTATATCCTTCTTGCTATGGCCACTCGTGCAGAAGCGAAATGCTACAACATGTCCACGTTAACGTTGTCTGAGTTACTGCAACGACGATATCCTCGAGTTTTCAAATAAATTTCGCAGAGTGACGAGGCATTTGGCTACCTTAAGAGAGTCATAGTTACTCGTGTCGGCTGCTCCCACATCTTTAGGCCTTTATCATTCTTCCTATGGCTGGGCCTTTATCATTCTTGCTATGGCCAGTCCTACAGACCCGATATGCCACTATATGTCCACCTGAACGTCGTCACAGTTACTCCCACTACGAGTTTCTCGAGTTAGCAAATGTACTTCGCCGGATAACGAGGCATTTGGCTACCTTAAGAGAGTCATAGTTACTGCGGCCAGCTTCTCCCCCTTCTTTGAATCTTTCCTCTCTTTAATTCGTTCTGTGTTCATTCCAGCAGAAGCAATATGCCACAACATGTCCAGCTTAACGTTGTCTGAGTTATTACAACGATGAGTTCCTAGAGTTTTCAAATAAATTTCACGGCGTGACGAGGCATTAGGGTACCTTAAGAGGGTCAAAGTTACTGCTGTCGGCTGCTTCCCCTTCTTTGAAATTTTCCTTTCTTTAATTCGTACTGTGGCAGTCCTTCAGAAGGGATATGCCACTACATGTCCACCTTAACGTTGTCTCAATTATTCCAACGACAAGCTCCACGAGATTTCAAATAAATTTCGCGGAGCGACGAGGCATTTGATCACTTTAAGCGAGACATAGTTACTCCTGCAGCTGCTCCCACTTTTTTAAGCCCTTTCTCTATATCCTTCTTGCTATGGCCACTCGTGCAGAAGCGAAATGCTACAACATGTCCACGTTAACGTTGTCTGAGTTACTGCAACGACGATATCCTCGAGTTTTCAAATAAATTTCGCAGAGTGACGAGGCATTTGGCTACCTTAAGAGAGTCATAGTTACTCGTGTCGGCTGCTCCCACATCTTTAGGCCTTTATCATTCTTCCTATGGCTGGGCCTTTATCATTCTTGCTATGGCCAGTCCTACAGACCCGATATGCCACTATATGTCCACCTGAACGTCGTCACAGTTACTCCCACTACGAGTTTCTCGAGTTAGCAAATGTACTTCGCCGGATAACGAGGCATTTGGCTACCTTAAGAGAGTCATAGTTACTGCGGCCAGCTTCTCCCCCTTCTTTGAATCTTTCCTCTCTTTAATTCGTTCTTTGTTCATTCCAGCAGAAGCAATATGCCACAACATGTCCAGCTTAACGTTGTCTGAGTTATTACAACGATGAGTTCCTAGAGTTTTCAAATAAATTTCACGGCGTGACGAGGCATTAGGGTACCTTAAGAGGGTCAAAGTTACTGCTGTCGGCTGCTTCCCCTTCTTTGAAATTTTCCTTTCTTTAATTTGTACTGTGGCAGTCCTTCAGAAGGGATATGCCACTACATGTCCACCTTAACGTTGTCTCAATTATTCCAACGACAAGCTCCACGAGATTTCAAATAAATTTCGCGGAGCGACGAGGCATTTGATCACTTTAAGCGAGACATAGTTACTCCTGCAGCTGCTCCCACTTTTTTAAGCCCTTTCTCTATATCCTTCTTGCTATGGCCACTCGTGCAGAAGCGAAATGCTACAACATGTCCACGTTAACGTTGTCTGAGTTACTGCAACGACGATATCCTCGAGTTTTCAAATAAATTTCGCAGAGTGACGAGGCATTTGGCTACCTTAAGAGAGTCATAGTTACTAGTGTCTGCTGCTCCCACATCTTTAGGCCTTTATCATTCTTCCTATGGCTGGGCCTTTATCATTCTTGCTATGGCCAGTCCTACAGACCCGATATGCTACTATATGTCCACCTGAACGTCGTCACAGTTACTCCCACTACGAGTTTCTCGAGTTAGCAAATGCACTTCGCCGGATAACGAGGCATTTGGCTACCTTAAGAGAGTCATAGTTACTGCGGCCAGCTTCTCCCCCTTCTTTGAATCTTTGCTCTCTTTAATTCGTTCTGTGTTCATTCCAGCAGAAGCAATATGCCACAACATGTCCAGCTTAACGTTGTCTGAGTTATTACAACGATGAGTTCCTAGAGTTTTCAAATAAATTTCACGGCGTGACGAGGCATTAGGGTACCTTAAGAGGGTCAAAGTTACTGCTGTCGGCTGCTTCCCCTTCTTTGAAATTTTCCTTTCTTTAATTCGTACTGTGGCAGTCCTTCAGAAGGGATATGCCACTACATGTCCACCTTAACGTTGTCTCAATTATTCCAACGACAAGCTCCACGAGATTTCAAATAAATTTCGCGGAGCGACGAGGCATTTGATCACTTTAAGCGAGACATAGTTACTCCTGCAGCTGCTCCCACTTTTTGAAGCCCTTTCTCTATATCCTTCTTGCTATGGCCACTCGTGCAGAAGCGAAATGCTACAACATGTCCACGTTAACGTTGTCTGAGTTACTGCAACGACGATATCCTCGAGTTTTCAAATAAATTTCGCAGAGTGACGAGGCATTTGGCTACCTTAAGAGAGTCATAGTTACTCGTGTCGGCTGCTCCCACATCTTTAGGCCTTTATCATTCTTCCTATGGCTGGGCCTTTATCATTCTTGCTATGGCCAGTCCTACAGACCCGATATGCCACTATATGTCCACCTGAACGTCGTCACAGTTACTCCCACTACGAGTTTCTCGAGTTAGCAAATGTACTTCGCCGGATAACGAGGCATTTGGCTACCTTAAGAGAGTCATAGTTACTGCGGCCAGCTTCTCCCCCTTCTTTGAATCTTTCCTCTCTTTAATTCGTTCTGTGTTCATTCCAGCAGAAGCAATATGCCACAACATGTCCAGCTTAACGTTGTCTGAGTTATTACAACGATGAGTTCCTAGAGTTTTCAAATAAATTTCACGGCGTGACGAGGCATTAGGGTACCTTAAGAGGGTCAAAGTTACTGCTGTCGGCTGCTTCCCCTTCTTTGAAATTTTCCTTTCTTTAATTCGTACTGTGGCAGTCCTTCAGAAGGGATATGCCACTACATGTCCACCTTAACGTTGTCTCAATTATTCCAACGACAAGCTCCACGAGATTTCAAATAAATTTCGCGGAGCGACGAGGCATTTGATCACTTTAAGCGAGACATAGTTACTCCTGCAGCTGCTCCCACTTTTTTAAGCCCTTTCTCTATATCCTTCTTGCTATGGCCACTCGTGCAGAAGCGAAATGCTACAACATGTCCACGTTAACGTTGTCTGAGTTACTGCAACGACGATATCCTCGAGTTTTCAAATAAATTTCGCAGAGTGACGAGGCATTTGGCTACCTTAAGAGAGTCATAGTTACTCGTGTCGGCTGCTCCCACATCTTTAGGCCTTTATCATTCTTCCTATGGCTGGGCCTTTATCATTCTTGCTATGGCCAGTCCTACAGACCCGATATGCCACTATATGTCCACCTGAACGTCGTCACAGTTACTCCCACTACGAGTTTCTCGAGTTAGCAAATGTACTTCGCCGGATAACGAGGCATTTGGCTACCTTAAGAGAGTCAAAGTTACTGCGGCCAGCTTCTCCCCCTTCTTTGAATCTTTCCTCTCTTTAATTCGTTCTGTGTTCATTCCAGCAGAAGCAATATGCCACAACATGTCCAGCTTAACGTTGTCTGAGTTATTACAACGATGAGTTCCTAGAGTTTTCAAATAAATTTCACGGCGTGACGAGGCATTAGGGTACCTTAAGAGGGTCAAAGTTACTGCTGTCGGCTGCTTCCCCTTCTTTGAAATTTTCCTTTCTTTAATTCGTACTGTGGCAGTCCTTCAGAAGGGATATGCCACTACATGTCCACCTTAACGTTGTCTCAATTATTCCAACGACAAGCTCCACGAGATTTCAAATAAATTTCGCGGAGCGACGAGGCATTTGATCACTTTAAGCGAGACATAGTTACTCCTGCAGCTGCTCCCACTTTTTTAAGCCCTTTCTCTATATCCTTCTTGCTATGGCCACTCGTGCAGAAGCGAAATGCTACAACATGTCCACGTTAACGTTGTCTGAGTTACTGCAACGACGATATCCTCGAGTTTTCAAATAAATTTCGCAGAGTGACAAGGCATTTGGCTACCTTAAGTGAGTCATAGTTACTCGTGTCTGCTGCTCCCACATCTTTAGGCCTTTATCATTCTTCCTATGGCTGGGCCTTTATCATTCTTGCTATGGCCAGTCCTACAGACCCGATATGCCACTATATGTCCACCTGAACGTCGTCACAGTTACTCCCACTACGAGTTTCTCGAGTTAGCAAATGTACTTCGCCGGATAACGAGGCATTTGGCTAACTTAAGAGAGTCATAGTTACTGCGGCCAGCTTCTCCCCCTTCTTTGAATCTTTCCTCTCTTTAATTCGTTCTGTGTTCATTCCAGCAGAAGCAATATGCCACAACATGTCCAGCTTAACGTTGTCTGAGTTATTACAACGATGAGTTCCTAGAGTTTTCAAATAAATTTCACGGCGTGACGAGGCATTAGGGTACCTTAAGAGGGTCAAAGTTACTGCTGTCGGCTGCTTCCCCTTCTTTGAAATTTTCCTTTCTTTAATTCGTACTGTGGCAGTCCTTCAGAAGGGATATGCCACTACATGTCCACCTTAACGTTGTCTCAATTATTCCAACGACAAGCTCCACGAGATTTCAAATAAATTTCGCGGAGCGACGAGGCATTTGATCACTTTAAGCGAGACATAGTTACTCCTGCAGCTGCTCCCACTTTTTTAAGCCCTTTCTCTATATCCTTCTTGCTATGGCCACTCGTGCAGAAGCGAAATGATACAACATGTCCACGTTAACGTTGTCTGAGTTACTGCAACGACGATATCCTCGAGTTTTCAAATAAATTTCGCAGAGTGACGAGGCATTTGGCTACCTTAAGAGAGTCATAGTTACTAGTGTCTGCTGCTCCCACATCTTTAGGCCTTTATCATTCTTCCTATGGCTGGGCCTTTATCATTCTTGCTATGGCCAGTCCTACAGACCCGATATGCTACTATATGTCCACCTGAACGTCGTCACAGTTACTCCCACTACGAGTTTCTCGAGTTAGCAAATGCACTTCGCCGGATAACGAGGCATTTGGCTACCTTAAGAGAGTCATAGTTACTGCGGCCAGCTTCTCCCCCTTCTTTGAATCTTTCCTCTCTTTAATTCGTTCTGTGTTCATTCCAGCAGAAGCAATATGCCACAACATGTCCAGCTTAACGTTGTCTGAGTTATTACAACGATGAGTTCCTAGAGTTTTCAAATAAATTTCACGGCGTGACGAGGCATTAGGGTACCTTAAGAGGGTCAAAGTTACTGCTGTCGGCTGCTTCCCCTTCTTTGAAATTTTCCTTTCTTTAATTCGTACTGTGGCAGTCCTTCAGAAGGGATATGCCACTACATGTCCACCTTAACGTTGTCTCAATTATTCCAACGACAAGCTCCACGAGATTTCAAATAAATTTCGCGGAGCGACGAGGCATTTGATCACTTTAAGCGAGACATATTTACTCCTGCAGCTGCTCCCACTTTTTTAAGCCCTTTCTCTATATCCTTCTTGCTATGGCCACTCGTGCAGAAGCGAAATGCTACAACATGTCCACGTTAACGTTGTCTGAGTTACTGCAACGACGATATCCTCGAGTTTTCAAATAAATTTCGCAGAGTGACGAGGCATTTGGCTACCTTAAGAGAGTCATAGTTACTCGTGTCGGCTGCTCCCACATCTTTAGGCCTTTATCATTCTTCCTATGGCTGGGCCTTTATCATTCTTGCTATGGCCAGTCCTACAGACCCGATATGCCACTATATGTCCACCTGAACGTCGTCACAGTTACTCCCACTACGAGTTTCTCGAGTTAGCAAATGTACTTCGCCGGATAACGAGGCATTTGGCTACCTTAAGAGAGTCATAGTTACTGCGGCCAGCTTCTCCCCCTTCTTTGAATCTTTCCTCTCTTTAATTCGTTCTGTGTTCATTCCAGCAGAAGCAATATGCCACAACATGTCCAGCTTAACGTTGTCTGAGTTATTACAACGATGAGTTCCTAGAGTTTTCAAATAAATTTCACGGCGTGACGAGGCATTAGGGTACCTTAAGAGGGTCAAAGTTACTGCTGTCGGCTGCTTCCCCTTCTTTGAAATTTTCCTTTCTTTAATTTGTACTGTGGCAGTCCTTCAGAAGGGATATGCCACTACATGTCCACCTTAACGTTGTCTCAATTATTCCAACGACAAGCTCCACGAGATTTCAAATAAATTTCGCGGAGCGACGAGGCATTTGATCACTTTAAGCGAGACATAGTTACTCCTGCAGCTGCTCCCACTTTTTTAAGCCCTTTCTCTATATCCTTCTTGCTATGGCCACTCGTGCAGAAGCGAAATGCTACAACATGTCCACGTTAACGTTGTCTGAGTTACTGCAACGACGATATCCTCGAGTTTTCAAATAAATTTCGCAGAGTGACAAGGCATTTGGCTACCTTAAGAGAGTCATAGTTACTCGTGTCTGCTGCTCCCACATCTTTAGGCCTTTATCATTCTTCCTATGGCTGGGCCTTTATCATTCTTGCTATGGCCAGTCCTACAGACCCGATATGCCACTATATGTCCACCTGAACGTCGTCACAGTTACTCCCACTACGAGTTTCTCGAGTTAGCAAATGTACTTCGCCGGATAACGAGGCATTTGGCTACCTTAAGAGAGTCATAGTTACTGCGGCCAGCTTCTCCCCCTTCTTTGAATCTTTCCTCTCTTTAATTCGTTCTGTGTTCATTCCAGCAGAAGCAATATGCCACAACATGTCCAGCTTAACGTTGTCTGAGTTATTACAACGATGAGTTCCTAGAGTTTTCAAATAAATTTCACGGCGTGACGAGGCATTAGGGTACCTTAAGAGGGTCAAAGTTACTGCTGTCGGCTGCTTCCCCTTCTTTGAAATTTTCCTTTCTTTAATTTGTACTGTGGCAGTCCTTCAGAAGGGATATGCCACTACATGTCCAACTTAACGTTGTCTCAATTATTCCAACGACAAGCTCCACGAGATTTCAAATAAATTTCGCGGAGCGACGAGGCATTTGATCACTTTAAGCGAGACATAGTTACTCCTGCAGCTGCTCCCACTTTTTTAAGCCCTTTCTCTATATCCTTCTTGCTATGGCCACTCGTGCAGAAGCGAAATGCTACAACATGTCCACGTTAACGTTGTCTGAGTTACTGCAACGACGATATCCTCGAGTTTTCAAATAAATTTCGCAGAGTGACAAGGCATTTGGCTACCTTAAGAGAGTCATAGTTACTCGTGTCTGCTGCTCCCACATCTTTAGGCCTTTATCATTCTTCCTATGGCTGGGCCTTTATCATTCTTGCTATGGCCAGTCCTACAGACCCGATATGCCACTATATGTCCACCTGAACGTCGTCACAGTTACTCCCACTACGAGTTTCTCGAGTTAGCAAATGTACTTCGCCGGATAACGAGGCATTTGGCTACCTTAAGAGAGTCATAGTTACTGCGGCCAGCTTCTCCCCCTTCTTTGAATCTTTCCTCTCTTTAATTCGTTCTGTGTTCATTCCAGCAGAAGCAATATGCCACAACATGTCCAGCTTAACGTTGTCTGAGTTATTACAACGATGAGTTCCTAGAGTTTTCAAATAAATTTCACGGCGTGACGAGGCATTAGGGTACCTTAAGAGGGTCAAAGTTACTGCTGTCGGCTGCTTCCCCTTCTTTGAAATTTTCCTTTCTTTAATTCGTACTGTGGCAGTCCTTCAGAAGGGATATGCCACTACATGTCCACCTTAACGTTGTCTCAATTATTCCAACGACAAGCTCCACGAGATTTCAAATAAATTTCGCGGAGCGACGAGGCATTTGATCACTTTAAGCGAGACATAGTTACTCCTGCAGCTGCTCCCACTTTTTTAAGCCCTTTCTCTATATCCTTCTTGCTATGGCCACTCGTGCAGAAGCGAAATGCTACAACATGTCCACGTTAACGTTGTCTGAGTTACTGCAACGACGATATCCTCGAGTTTTCAAATAAATTTCGCAGAGTGACGAGGCATTTGGCTACCTTAAGAGAGTCATAGTTACTAGTGTCTGCTGCTCCCACATCTTTAGGCCTTTATCATTCTTCCTATGGCTGGGCCTTTATCATTCTTGCTATGGCCAGTCCTACAGACCCGATATGCTACTATATGTCCACCTGAACGTCGTCACAGTTACTCCCACTATGAGTTTCTCGAGTTAGCAAATGCACTTCGCCGGATAACGAGGCATTTGGCTACCTTAAGAGAGTCATAGTTACTGCGGCCAGCTTCTCCCCCTTCTTTGAATCTTTCCTCTCTTTAATTCGTTCTGTGTTCATTCCAGCAGAGGCAATATGCCACAACATGTCCAGCTTAACGTTGTCTGAGTTATTACAACGATGAGTTCCTAGAGTTTTCAAATAAATTTCACGGCGTGACGAGGCATTAGGGTACCTTAAGAGGGTCAAAGTTACTGCTGTCGGCTGCTTCCCCTTCTTTGAAATTTTCCTTTCTTTAATTCGTACTGTGGCAGTCCTTCAGAAGGGATATGCCACTACATGTCCACCTTAACGTTGTCTCAATTATTCCAACGACAAGCTCCACGAGATTTCAAATAAATTTCGCGGAGCGACGAGGCATTTGATCACTTTAAGCGAGACATAGTTACTCCTGCAGCTGCTCCCACTTTTTTAAGCCCTTTCTCTATATCCTTCTTGCTATGGCCACTCGTGCAGAAGCGAAATGCTACAACATGTCCACGTTAACGTTGTCTGAGTTACTGCAACGACGATATCCTCGAGTTTTCAAATAAATTTCGCAGAGTGACGAGGCATTTGGCTGCCTTAAGAGAGTCATAGTTACTCGTGTCTGCTGCTCCCACATCTTTAGGCCTTTATCATTCTTCCTATGGCTGGGCCTTTATCATTCTTGCTATGGCCAGTCCTACAGACCCTATATGCTACAATATGTCCACCTGAACGTCGTCACAGTTTCTCCCACTACGAGTTTCTCGAGTTAGCAAATGCACTTCGCCGGATAACGAGGCATTTGGCTACCTTAAGAGAGTCATAGTTACTGCGGCCAGCTTCTCCCCCTTCTTTGAATCTTTCCTCTCTTTAATTCGTTCTGTGTTCATTCCAGCAGAAGCAATATGCCACAACATGTCCAGCTTAACGTTGTCTGAGTTATTACAACGATGAGTTCCTAGAGTTTTCAAATAAATTTCACGGCGTGACGAGGCATTAGGGTACCTTAAGAGGGTCAAAGTTACTGCTGTCGGCTGCTTCCCCTTCTTTGAAATTTTCCTTTCTTTAATTCGTACTGTGGCAGTACTTCAGAAGGGATATGCCACTACATGTCCACCTTAACGTTGTCTCAATTATTCCAACGACAAGCTCCACGAGATTTCAAATAAATTTCGCGGAGCGACGAGGCATTTGATCACTTTAAGCGAGACATAGTTACTCCTGCAGCTGCTCCCACTTTTTTAAGCCCTTTCTCTATATCCTTCTTGCTATGGCCACTCGTGCAGAAGCGAAATGCTACAACATGTCCACGTTAACGTTGTCTGAGTTACTGCAACGACGATATCCTCGAGTTTTCAAATAAATTTCGCAGAGTGACGAGGCATTTGGCTACCTTAAGAGAGTCATAGTTACTCGTGTCGGCTGCTCCCACATCTTTAGGCCTTTATCATTCTTCCTATGGCTGGGCCTTTATCATTCTTGCTATGGCCAGTCCTACAGACCCGATATGCCACTATATGTCCACCTGAACGTCGTCACAGTTACTCCCACTACGAGTTTCTCGAGTTAGCAAATGTACTTCGCCGGATAACGAGGCATTTGGCTACCTTAAGAGAGTCATAGTTACTGCGGCCAGCTTCTCCCCCTTCTTTGAATCTTTCCTCTCTTTAATTCGTTCTGTGTTCATTCCAGCAGAAGCAATATGCCACAACATGTCCAGCTTAACGTTGTCTGAGTTATTACAACGATGAGTTCCTAGAGTTTTCAAATAAATTTCACGGCGTGACGAGGCATTAGGGTACCTTAAGAGGGTCAAAGTTACTGCTGTCGGCTGCTTCCCCTTCTTTGAAATTTTCCTTTCTTTAATTCGTACTGTGGCAGTCCTTCAGAAGGGATATGCCACTACATGTCCACCTTAACGTTGTCTCAATTATTCCAACGACAAGCTCCACGAGATTTCAAATAAATTTCGCGGAGCGACGAGGCATTTGATCACTTTAAGCGAGACATAGTTACTCCTGCAGCTGCTCCCACTTTTTTAAGCCCTTTCTCTATATCCTTCTTGCTATGGCCACTCGTGCAGAAGCGAAATGCTACAACATGTCCACGTTAACGTTGTCTGAGTTACTGCAACGACGATATCCTCGAGTTTTCAAATAAATTTCGCAGAGTGACGAGGCATTTGGCTACCTTAAGAGAGTCCTAGTTACTCGTGTCGGCTGCTCCCACATCTTTAGGCCTTTATCATTCTTCCTATGGCTGGGCCTTTATCATTCTTGCTATGGCCAGTCCTACAGACCCGATATGCCACTATATGTCCACCTGAACGTCGTCACAGTTACTCCCACTACGAGTTTCTCGAGTTAGCAAATGTACTTCGCCGGATAACGAGGCATTTGGCTACCTTAAGAGAGTCATAGTTACTGCGGCCAGCTTCTCCCCCTTCTTTGAATCTTTCCTCTCTTTAATTCGTTCTGTGTTCATTCCAGCAGAAGCAATATGCCACAACATGTCCAGCTTAACGTTGTCTGAGTTATTACAACGATGAGTTCCTAGAGTTTTCAAATAAATTTCACGGCGTGACGAGGCATTAGGGTACCTTAAGAGGGTCAAAGTTACTGCTGTCGGCTGCTTCCCCTTCTTTGAAATTTTCCTGTCTTTAATTTGTACTGTGGCAGTCCTTCAGAAGGGATATGCCACTACATGTCCACCTTAACGTTGTCTCAATTATTCCAACGACAAGCTCCACGAGATTTCAAATAAATTTCGCGGAGCTTCGAGGCATTTGATCACTTTAAGCGAGACATAGTTACTCCTGCAGCTGCTCCCACTTTTTTAAGCCCTTTCTCTATATCCTTCTTGCTATGGCCACTCGTGCAGAAGCGAAATGCTACAACATGTCCACGTTAACGTTGTCTGAGTTACTGCAACGACGATATCCTCGAGTTTTCAAATAAATTTCGCAGAGTGACGAGGCATTTGGCTACCTTAAGAGACTCATAGTTACTCGTGTCGGCTGCTCCCACATCTTTAGGCCTTTATCATTCTTACTATGGCTAGGACTTTATCATTCTTGCTATGGCCAGTCCTACAGACCCGATATGCCACTATATGTCCACCTGAACGTCGTCACAGTTACTCCCACTACGAGTTTCTCGAGTTAGCAAATGTACTTCGCCGGATAACGAGGCATTTGGCTACCTTAAGAGAGTCATAGTTACTGCGGCCAGCTTCTCCCCCTTCTTTGAATCTTTCCTCTCTTTAATTCGTTCTGTGTTCATTCCAGCAGAAGCAATATGCCACAACATGTCCAGCTTAACGTTGTCTGAGTTATTACAACGATGAGTTCCTAGAGTTTTCAAATAAATTTCACGGCGTGACGAGGCATTAGGGTACCTTAAGAGGGTCAAAGTTACTGCTGTCGGCTGCTTCCCCTTCTTTGAAATTTTCCTTTCTTTAATTCGTACTGGGGCAGTCCTTCAGAAGGGATATGCCACTACATGTCCACCTTAACGTTGTCTCAATTATTCCAACGACAAGCTCCACGAGATTTCAAATAAATTTCGCGGAGCGACGAGGCATTTGATCACTTTAAGCGAGACATAGTTACTCCTGCAGCTGCTCCCACTTTTTTAAGCCCTTTCTCTATATCCTTCTTGCTATGGCCACTCGTGCAGAAGCGAAATGCTACAACATGTCCACGTTAACGTTGTCTGAGTTACTGCAACGACGATATCCTCGAGTTTTCAAATAAATTTCGCAGAGTGACGAGGCATTTGGCTACCTTAAGAGAGTCATAGTTACTCGTGTCTGCTGCTCCCACATCTTTAGGCCTTTATCATTCTTCCTATGGCTGGGCCTTTATCATTCTTGCTATGGCCAGTCCTACAGACCCGATATGCTACTATATGTCCACCTGAACGTCGTCACAGTTACTCCCACTACGAGTTTCTCGAGTTAGCAAATGCACTTCGCCGGATAACGAGGCATTTGGCTACCTTAAGAGAGTCATAGTTACTGCGGCCAGCTTCTCCCCCTTCTTTGAATCTTTCCTCTCTTTAATTCGTTCTGTGTTCATTCCAGCAGAAGCAATATGCCACAACATGTCCAGCTTAACGTTGTCTGAGTTATTACAACGATGAGTTCCTAGAGTTTTCAAATAAATTTCACGGCGTGACGAGGCATTAGGGTACCTTAAGAGGGTCAAAGTTACTGCTGTCGGCTGCTTCCCCTTCTTTGAAATTTTCCTTTCTTTAATTTGTACTGTGGCAGTCCTTCAGAAGGGATATGCCACTACATGTCCACCTTAACGTTGTCTCAATTATTCCAACGACAAGCTCCACGAGATTTCAAATAAATTTCGCGGAGCGACGAGGCATTTGATCACTTTAAGCGAGACATAGTTACTCCTGCAGCTGCTCCCACTTTTTTAAGCCCTTTCTCTATATCCTTCTTGCTATGGCCACTCGTGCAGAAGCGAAATGCTACAACATGTCCACGTTAACGTTGTCTGAGTTACTGCAACGACGATATCCTCGAGTTTTCAAATAAATTTCGCAGAGTGACGAGGCATTTGGCTACCTTAAGAGAGTCATAGTTACTCGTGTCGGCTGCTCCCACATCTTTAGGCCTTTATCATTCTTCCTATGGCTAGGCCTTTATCATTCTTGCTATGGCCAGTCCTACAGACCCGATATGCCACTATATGTCCACCTGAACGTCGTCACAGTTACTCCCACTTCGAGTTTCTCGAGTTAGCAAATGTACTTCGCCGGATAACGAGGCATTTGGCTACCTTAAGAGAGTCATAGTTACTGCGGCCAGCTTCTCCCCCTTCTTTGAATCTTTCCTCTCTTTAATTCGTTCTGTGTTCATTCCAGCAGAAGCAATATGCCACAACATGTCCAGCTTAACGTTGTCTGAGTTATTACAACGATGAGTTCCTAGAGTTTTCAAATAAATTTCACGGCGTGACGAGGCATTAGGGTACCTTAAGAGGGTCAAAGTTACTGCTGTCGGCTGCTTCCCCTTCTTTGAAATTTTCCTTTCTTTAATTCGTACTGTGGCAGTCCTTCAGAAGGGATATGCCACTACATGTCCACCTTAACGTTGTCTCAATTATTCCAACGACAAGCTCCACGAGATTTCAAATAAATTTCGCGGAGCGACGAGGCATTTGATCACTTTAAGCGAGACATAGTTACTCCTGCAGCTGCTCCCACTTTTTTAAGCCCTTTCTCTATATCCTTCTTGCTATGGCCACTCGTGCAGAAGCGAAATGCTACAACATGTCCACGTTAACGTTGTCTGAGTTACTGCAACGACGATATCCTCGAGTTTTCAAATAAATTTCGCAGAGTGACGAGGCATTTGGCTACCTTAAGAGAGTCATAGTTACTCGTGTCTGCTGCTCCCACATCTTTAGGCCTTTATCATTCTTCCTATGGCTGGGCCTTTATCATTCTTGCTATGGCCAGTCCTACAGACCCGATATGCTACTATATGTCCACCTGAACGTCGTCACAGTTACTCCCACTACGAGTTTCTCGAGTTAGCAAATGCACTTCGCCGGATAACGAGGCATTTGGCTACCTTAAGAGAGTCATAGTTACTGCGGCCAGCTTCTCCCCCTTCTTTGAATCTTTCCTCTCTTTAATTCGTTCTGTGTTCATTCCAGCAGAAGCAATATGCCACAACATGTCCAGCTTAACGTTGTCTGAGTTATTACAACGATGAGTTCCTAGAGTTTTCAAATAAATTTCACGGCGTGACGAGGCATTAGGGTACCTTAAGAGGGTCAAAGTTACTGCTGTCGGCTGCTTCCCCTTCTTTGAAATTTTCCTTTCTTTAATTTGTACTGTGGCAGTCCTTCAGAAGGGATATGCCACTACATGTCCACCTTAACGTTGTCTCAATTATTCCAACGACAAGCTCCACGAGATTTCAAATAAATTTCGCGGAGCGACGAGGCATTTGATCACTTTAAGCGAGACATAGTTACTCCTGCAGCTGCTCCCACTTTTTTAAGCCCTTTCTCTATATCCTTCTTGCTATGGCCACTCGTGCAGAAGCGAAATGCTACAACATGTCCACGTTAACGTTGTCTGAGTTACTGCAACGACGATATCCTCGGGTTTTCAAATAAATTTCGCAGAGTGACGAGGCATTTGGCTACCTTAAGAGAGTCCTAGTTACTCGTGTCGGCTGCTCCCACATCTTTAGGCCTTTATCATTCTTCCTATGGCTAGGCCTTTATCATTCTTGCTATGGCCAGTCCTACAGACCCGATATGCCACTATATGTCCACCTGAACGTCGTCACAGTTACTCCCACTACGAGTTTCTCGAGTTAGCAAATGTACTTCGCCGGATAACGAGGCATTTGGCTACCTTAAGAGAGTCATAGTTACTGCGGCCAGCTTCTCCCCCTTCTTTGAATCTTTCCTCTCTTTAATTCGTTCTGTGTTCATTCCAGCAGAAGCAATATGCCACAACATGTCCAGCTTAACGTTGTCTGAGTTATTACAACGATGAGTTCCTAGAGTTTTCAAATAAATTTCACGGCGTGACGAGGCATTAGGGTACCTTAAGAGGGTCAAAGTTACTGCTGTCGGCTGCTTCCCCTTCTTTGAAATTTTCCTTTCTTTAATTCGTACTGTGGCAGTCCTTCAGAAGGGATATGTCACTACATGTCCACCTTAACGTTGTCTCAATTATTCCAACGACAAGCTCCACGAGATTTCAAATAAATTTCGCGGAGCGACGAGGCATTTGATCACTTTAAGCGAGACATAGTTACTCCTGCAGCTGCTCCCACTTTTTTAAGCCCTTTCTCTATATCCTTCTTGCTATGGCCACTCGTGCAGAAGCGAAATGCTACAACATGTCCACGTTAACGTTGTCTGAGTTACTGCAACGACGATATCCTCGAGTTTTCAAATAAATTTCGCAGAGTGACGAGGCATTTGGCTACCTTAAGAGAGTCATAGTTACTCGTGTCTGCTGCTCCCACATCTTTAGGCCTTTATCATTCTTCCTATGGCTGGGCCTTTATCATTCTTGCTATGGCCAGTCCTACAGACCCGATATGCTACTATATGTCCACCTGAACGTCGTCACAGTTACTCCCACTACGAGTTTCTCGAGTTAGCAAATGCACTTCGCCGGATAACGAGGCATTTGGCTACCTTAAGAGAGTCATAGTTACTGCGGCCAGCTTCTCCCCCTTCTTTGAATCTTTCCTCTCTTTAATTCGTTCTGTGTTCATTCCAGCAGAAGCAATATGCCACAACATGTCCAGCTTAACGTTGTCTGAGTTATTACAACGATGAGTTCCTAGAGTTTTCATATAAATTTCACGGCGTGACGAGGCATTATGGTACCTTAAGAGGGTCAAAGTTACTGCTGTCGGCTGCTTCCCCTTCTTTGAAATTTTCCTTTCTTTAATTCGTACTGTGGCAGTCCTTCAGAAGGGATATGCCACTACATGTCCACCTTAACGTTGTCTCAATTATTCCAACGACAAGCTCCACGAGATTTCAAATAAATTTCGCGGAGCGACGAGGCATTTGATCACTTTAAGCGAGACATAGTTACTCCTGCAGCTGCTCCCACTTTTTTAAGCCCTTTCTCTATATCCTTCTTGCTATGGCCACTCGTGCAGAAGCGAAATGCTACAACATGTCCACGTTAAGGTTGTCTGAGTTACTGCAACGACGATATCCTCGAGTTTTCAAATAAATTTCGCAGAGTGACGAGGCATTTGGCTACCTTAAGAGAGTCATAGTTACTCGTGTCTGCTGCTCCCACATCTTTAGGCCTTTATCATTCTTCCTATGGCTGGGCCTTTATCATTCTTGCTATGGCCAGTCCTACAGACCCGATATGCTACTATATGTCCACCTGAACGTCGTCACAGTTACTCCCACTACGAGTTTCTCGAGTTAGCAAATGCACTTCGCCGGATAACGAGGCATTTGGCTACCTTAAGAGAGTCATAGTTACTGCGGCCAGCTTCTCCCCCTTCTTTGAATCTTTCCTCTCTTTAATTCGTTCTGTGTTCATTCCAGCAGAAGCAATATGCCACAACATGTCCAGCTTAACGTTGTCTGAGTTATTACAACGATGAGTTCCTAGAGTTTTCAAATAAATTTCACGGCGTGACAAGGCATTAGGGTACCTTAAGAGGGTCAAAGTTACTGCTGTCGGCTGCTTCCCCTTCTTTGAAATTTTCCTTTCTTTAATTCGTACTGTGGCAGTCCTTCAGAAGGGATATGCCACTACATGTCCATCTTAACGTTGTCTCAATTATTCCAACGACAAGCTCCACGAGATTTCAAATAAATTTCGCGGAGCGACGAGGCATTTGATCACTTTAAGCGAGACATAGTTACTCCTGCAGCTGCTCCCACTTTTTTAAGCCCTTTCTCTATATCCTTCTTGCTATGGCCACTCGTGCAGAAGCGAAATGCTACAACATGTCCACGTTAACGTTGTCTGAGTTACTGCAACGACGATATCCTCGAGTTTTCAAATAAATTTCGCAGAGTGACAAGGCATTTGGCTACCTTAAGAGAGTCATAGTTACTCGTGTCTGCTGCTCCCACATCTTTAGGCCTTTATCATTCTTCCTATGGCTGGGCCTTTATCATTCTTGCTATGGCCAGTCCTACAGACCCGATATGCTACTATATGTCCACCTGAACGTCGTCACAGTTACTCCCACTACGAGTTTCTCGAGTTAGCAAATGCACTTCGCCGGATAACGAGGCATTTGGCTACCTTAAGAGAGTCATAGTTACTGCGGCCAGCTTCTCCCCCTTCTTTGAATCTTTCCTCTCTTTAATTCGTTCTGTGTTCATTCCAGCAGAAGCAATATGCCACAACATGTCCAGCTTAACGTTGTCTGAGTTATTACAACGATGAGTTCCTAGAGTTTTCAAATAAATTTCACGGCGTGACGAGGCATTAGGGTACCTTAAGAGGGTCAAAGTTACTGCTGTCGGCTGCTTCCCCTTCTTTGAAATTTTCCTTTCTTTAATTCGTACTGTGGCAGTCCTTCAGAAGGGATATGCCACTACATGTCCACCTTAACGTTGTCTCAATTATTCCAACGACAAGCTCCACTAGATTTCAAATAAATTTCGCGGAGCGACGAGGCATTTGATCACTTTAAGCGAGACATAGTTACTCCTGCAGCTGCTCCCACTTTTTTAAGCCCTTTCTCTATATCCTTCTTGCTATGGCCACTCGTGCAGAAGCGAAATGCTACAACATGTCCACGTTAACGTTGTCTGAGTTACTGCAACGACGATATCCTCGAGTTTTCAAATAAATTTCGCAGAGTGACGAGGCATTTGGCTACCTTAAGAGACTCATAGTTACTCGTGTCGGCTGCTCCCACATCTTTAGGCCTTTATCATTCTTACTATGGCTAGGCCTTTATCATTCTTGCTATGGCCAGTCCTACAGACCCAATATGCCACTATATGTCCACCTGAACGTCGTCACAGTTACTCCCACTACGAGTTTCTCGAGTTAGCAAATGTACTTCGCCGGATAACGAGGCATTTGGCTACCTTAAGAGAGTCATAGTTACTGCGGCCAGCTTCTCCCCCTTCTTTGAATCTTTCCTCTCTTTAATTCGTTCTGTGTTCATTCCAGCAGAAGCAATATGCCACAACATGTCCAGCTTAACGTTGTCTGAGTTATTACAACGATGAGTTCCTAGAGTTTTCAAATAAATTTCACGGCGTGACGAGGCATTAGGGTACCTTAAGAGGGTCAAAGTTACTGCTGTCGGCTGCTTCCCCTTCTTTGAAATTTTCCTTTCTTTAATTCGTACTGTGGCAGTCCTTCAGAAGGGATATGCCACTACATGTCCACCTTAACGTTGTCTCAATTATTCCAACGACAAGCTCCACGAGATTTCAAATAAATTTCGCGGAGCGACGAGGCATTTGATCACTTTAAGCGAGACATAGTTACTCCTGCAGCTGCTCCCACTTTTTTAAGCCCTTTCTCTATATCCTTCTTGCTATGGCCACTCGTGCAGCAGCGAAATGCTACAACATGTCCACGTTAACGTTGTCTGAGTTACTGCAACGACGATATCCTCGAGTTTTCAAATAAATTTCGCAGAGTGACGAGGCATTTGGCTACCTTAAGAGAGTCATAGTTACTCGTGTCTGCTGCTCCCACATCTTTAGGCCTTTATCATTCTTCCTATGGCTGGGCCTTTATCATTCTTGCTATGGCCAGTCCTACAGACCCGATATGCCACTATATGTCCACCTGAACGTCGTCACAGTTACTCCCACTACGAGTTTCTCGAGTTAGCAAATGCACTTCGCCGGATAACGAGGCATTTGGCTACCTTAAGAGAGTCATAGTTACTGCGGCCAGCTTCTCCCCCTTCTTTGAATCTTTCCTCTCTTTAATTCGTTCTGTGTTCATTCCAGCAGAAGCAATATGCCACAACATGTCCAGCTTAACGTTGTCTGAGTTATTACAACGATGTGTTCCTAGAGTTTTCAAATAAATTTCACGGCGTGACGAGGCATTAGGGTACCTTAAGAGGGTCAAAGTTACTGCTGTCGGCTGCTTCCCCTTCTTTGAAATTTTCCTTTCTTTAATTCGTACTGTGGCAGTCCTTCAGAAGGGATATGCCACTACATGTCCACCTTAACGTTGTCTCAATTATTCCAACGACAAGCTCCACGAGATTTCAAATAAATTTCGCGGAGCGACGAGGCATTTGATCACTTTAAGCGAGACATAGTTACTCCTGCAGCTGCTCCCACTTTTTGAAGCCCTTTCTCTATATCCTTCTTGCTATGGCCACTCGTGCAGAAGCGAAATGCTACAACATGTCCACGTTAACGTTGTCTGAGTTACTGCAACGACGATATCTTCGAGTTTTCAAATAAATTTCGCAGAGTGACAAGGCATTTGGCTACCTTAAGAGAGTCATAGTTACTCGTGTCTGCTGCTCCCACATCTTTAGGCCTTTATCATTCTTCCTATGGCTGGGCCTTTATCATTCTTGCTATGGCCAGTCCTACAGACCCGATATGCTACTATATGTCCACCTGAACGTCGTCACAGTTACTCCCACTACGAGTTTCTCGAGTTAGCAAATGCACTTCGCCGGATAACGAGGCATTTGGCTACCTTAAGAGAGTCATAGTTACTGCGGCCAGCTTCTCCCCCTTCTTTGAATCTTTCCTCTCTTTAATTCGTTCTGTGTTCATTCCAGCAGAAGCAATATGCCACAACATGTCCAGCTTAACGTTGTCTGAGTTATTACAACGATGTGTTCCTAGAGTTTTCAAATAAATTTCACGGCGTGACGAGGCATTAGGGTACCTTAAGAGGGTCAAAGTTACTGCTGTCGGCTGCTTCCCCTTCTTTGAAATTTTCCTTTCTTTAATTCGTACTGTGGCAGTCCTTCAGAAGGGATATGCCACTACATGTCCACCTTAACGTTGTCTCAATTATTCCAACGACAAGCTCCACGAGATTTCAAATAAATTTCGCGGAGCGACGAGGCATTTGATCACTTTAAGCGAGACATAGTTACTCCTGCAGCTGCTCCCACTTTTTGAAGCCCTTTCTCTATATCCTTCTTGCTATGGCCACTCGTGCAGAAGCGAAATGCTACAACATGTCCACGTTAACGTTGTCTGAGTTACTGCAACGACGATATCTTCGAGTTTTCAAATAAATTTCGCAGAGTGACAAGGCATTTGGCTACCTTAAGAGAGTCATAGTTACTCGTGTCTGCTGCTCCCACATCTTTAGGCCTTTATCATTCTTCCTATGGCTGGGCCTTTATCATTCTTGCTATGGCCAGTCCTACTGACCCGATATGCCACTATATGTCCACCTGAACGTCGTCACAGTTACTCCCACTACGAGTTTCTCGAGTTAGCAAATGTACTTCGCCGGATAACGAGGCATTTGGCTACCTTAAGAGAGTCATAGTTACTGCGGCCAGCTTCTCCCCCTTCTTTGAATCTTTCCTCTCTTTAATTCGTTCTGTGTTCATTCCAGCAGAAGCAATATGCCACAACATGTCCAGCTTAACGTTGTCTGAGTTATTACAACGATGAGTTCCTAGAGTTTTCAAATAAATTTCACGGCGTGACGAGGCATTAGGGTACCTTAAGAGGGTCAAAGTTACTGCTGTCGGCTGCTTCCCCTTCTTTGAAATTTTCCTTTCTTTAATTCGTACTGTGGCAGTCCTTCAGAAGGGATATGCCACTACATGTCCACCTTAACGTTGTCTCAATTATTCCAACGACAAGCTCCACTAGATTTCAAATAAATTTCGCGGAGCGACGAGGCATTTGATCACTTTAAGCGAGACATAGTTACTCCTGCAGCTGCTCCCACTTTTTTAAGCCCTTTCTCTATATCCTTCTTGCTATGGCCACTCGTGCAGAAGCGAAATGCTACAACATGTCCACGTTAACGTTGTCTGAGTTACTGCAACGACGATATCCTCGAGTTTTCAAATAAATTTCGCAGAGTGACGAGGCATTTGGCTACCTTAAGAGACTCATAGTTACTCGTGTCGGCTGCTCCCACATCTTTAGGCCTTTATCATTCTTACTATGGCTAGGCCTTTATCATTCTTGCTATGGCCAGTCCTACAGACCCGATATGCCACTATATGTCCACCTGAACGTCGTCACAGTTACTCCCACTACGAGTTTCTCGATTTAGCAAATGTACTTCGCCGGATAACGAGGCATTTGGCTACCTTAAGAGAGTCATAGTTACTGCGGCCAGCTTCTCCCCCTTCTTTGAATCTTTCCTCTCTTTAATTCGTTCTGTGTTCATTCCAGCAGAAGCAATATGCCACAACATGTCCAGCTTAACGTTGTCTGAGTTATTACAACGATGAGTTCCTAGAGTTTTCAAATAAATTTCATGGCGTGACGAGGCATTAGGGTACCTTAAGAGGGTCAAAGTTACTGCTGTCGGCTGCTTCCCCTTCTTTGAAATTTTCCTTTCTTTAATTCGTACTGTGGCAGTCCTTCAGAAGGGATATGCCACTACATGTCCACCTTAACGTTGTCTCAATTATTCCAACGACAAGCTCCACGAGATTTCAAATAAATTTCGCGGAGCGACGAGGCATTTGATCACTTTAAGCGAGACATAGTTACTCCTGCAGCTGCTCCCACTTTTTTAAGCCCTTTCTCTATATCCTTCTTGCTATGGCCACTCGTGCAGAAGCGAAATGCTACAACATGTCCACGTTAACGTTGTCTGAGTTACTGCAACGACGATATCCTCGAGTTTTCAAATAAATTTCGCAGAGTGACGAGGCATTTGGCTACCTTAAGAGAGTCATAGTTACTCGTGTCTGCTGCTCCCACATCTTTAGGCCTTTATCATTCTTCCTATGGCTGGGCCTTTATCATTCTTGCTATGGCCAGTCCTACAGACCCGATATGCTACTATATGTCCACCTGAACGTCGTCACAGTTACTCCCACTACGAGTTTCTCGAGTTAGCAAATGCACTTCGCCGGATAACGAGGCATTTGGCTACCTTAAGAGAGTCATAGTTACTGCGGCCAGCTTCTCCCCCTTCTTTGAATCTTTCCTCTCTTTAATTCGTTCTGTGTTCATTCCAGCAGAAGCAATATGCCACAACATGTCCAGCTTAACGTTGTCTGAGTTATTACAACGATGTGTTCCTAGAGTTTTCAAATAAATTTCACGGCGTGACGAGGCATTAGGGTACCTTAAGAGGGTCAAAGTTACTGCTGTCGGCTGCTTCCCCTTCTTTGAAATTTTCCTTTCTTTAATTCGTACTGTGGCAGTCCTTCAGAAGGGATATGCCACTACATGTCCACCTTAACGTTGTCTCAATTATTCCAACGACAAGCTCCACGAGATTTCAAATAAATTTCGCGGAGCGACGAGGCATTTGATCACTTTAAGCGAGACATAGTTACTCCTGCAGCTGCTCCCACTTTTTTAAGCCCTTTCTCTATATCCTTCTTGCTATGGCCACTCGTGCAGAAGCGAAATGCTACAACATGTCCACGTTAACGTTGTCTGAGTTACTGCAACGACGATATCCTCGAGTTTTCAAATAAATTTCGCAGAGTGACAAGGCATTTGGCTACCTTAAGAGAGTCATAGTTACTCGTGTCTGCTGCTCCCACATCATTAGGCCTTTATCATTCTTCCTATGGCAGGGCCTTTATCATTCTTGCTATGGCCAGTCCTACAGACCCGATATGCCACTATATGTCCACCTGAACGTCGTCACAGTTACTCCCACTACGAGTTTCTCTAGTTAGCAAATGTACTTCGCCGGATAACGAGGCATTTGGCTACATTAAGAGAGTCATAGTTACTGCGGCCAGCTTCTCCCCCTTCTTTGAATCTTTCCTCTCTTTAATTCGTTCTGTGTTCATTCCAGCAGAAGCAATATGCCACAACATGTCCAGCTTAACGTTGTCTGAGTTATTACAACGATGAGTTCCTAGAGTTTTCAAATAAATTTCACGGCGTGACGAGGCATTAGGGTACCTTAAGAGGGTCAAAGTTACTGCTGTCGGCTGCTTCCCCTTCTTTGAAATTTTCCTTTCTTTAATTCGTACTGTGGCAGTCCTTCAGAAGGGATATGCCACTACATGTCCACCTTAACGTTGTCTCAATTATTCCAACGACAAGCTCCACGAGATTTCAAATAAATTTCGCGGAGCGACGAGGCATTTGATCACTTTAAGCGAGACATAGTTACTCCTGCAGCTGCTCCCACTTTTTTAAGCCCTTTCTCTATATCCTTCTTGCTATGGCCACTCGTGCAGAAGCAAAATGCTACAACATGTCCACGTTAACGTTGTCTGAGTTACTGCAACGACGATATCCTCGAGTTTTCAAATAAATTTCGCAGAGTGACGAGACATTTGGCTACCTTAAGAGAGTCATAGTTACTCGTGTCTGCTGCTCCCACATCTTTAGGCCTTTATCATTCTTCCTATGGCTGGGCCTTTATCATTCTTGCTATGGCCAGTCCTACAGACCCGATATGCTACTATATGTCCACCTGAACGTCGTCACAGTTACTCCCACTACGAGTTTCTCGAGTTAGCAAATGCACTTCGCCGGATAACGAGGCATTTGGCTACCTTAAGAGAGTCATAGTTACTGCGGCCAGCTTCTCCCCCTTCTTTGAATCTTTCCTCTCTTTAATTCGTTCTGTGTTCATTCCAGCAGAAGCAATATGCCACAACATGTCCAGCTTAACGTTGTCTGAGTTATTACAACGATGAGTTCCTAGAGTTTTCAAATAAATTTCACGGCGTGACGAGGCATTAGGGTACCTTAAGAGGGTCAAAGTTACTGCTGTCGGCTGCTTCCCCTTCTTTGAAATTTTCCTTTCTTTAATTCGTACTGTGGCAGTCCTTCAGAAGGGATATGCCACTACATGTCCACCTTAACGTTGTCTCAATTATTCCAACGACAAGCTCCACGAGATTTCAAATAAATTTCGCGGAGCGACGAGGCATTTGATCACTTTAAGCGAGACATAGTTACTCCTGCAGCTGCTCCCACTTTTTTAAGCCCTTTCTCTATATCCTTCTTGCTATGGCCACTCGTGCAGAAGCGAAATGCTACAACATGTCCACGTTAACGTTGTCTGAGTTACTGCAACGACGATATCCTCGAGTTTTCAAATAAATTTCGCAGAGTGACGAGGCATTTGGCTACCTTAAGAGAGTCATAGTTACTCGTGTCGGCTGCTCCCACATCTTTAGGCCTTTATCATTCTTCCTATGGCTGGGCCTTTATCATTCTTGCTATGGCCAGTCCTACAGACCCGATATGCTACTATATGTCCACCTGAACGTCGTCACAGTTACTCCCACTACGAGTTTCTCGAGTCAGCAAATGTACTTCGCCGGATAACGAGGCATTTGGCTACCTTAAGAGAGTCATAGTTACTGCGGCCAGCTTCTCCCCCTTCTTTGAATCTTTCCTCTCTTTAATTCGTTCTGTGTTCATTCCAGCAGAAGCAATATGCCACAACATGTCCAGCTTAACGTTGTCTGAGTTATTACAACGATGAGTTCCTAGAGTTTTCAAATAAATTTCACGGCGTGACGAGGCATTAGGGTACCTTATGAGGGTCAAAGTTACTGCTGTCGGCTGCTTCCCCTTCTTTGAAATTTTCCTTTCTTTAATTCGTACTGTGGCAGTCCTTCAGAAGGGATATGCCACTACA
Source organism: Schistocerca nitens (assembly GCF_023898315.1). Lineage (NCBI taxonomy): Eukaryota > Metazoa > Arthropoda > Insecta > Orthoptera > Acrididae > Schistocerca > Schistocerca nitens. The sequence goes on along the minus strand of NC_064618.1, from coordinate 70,118,758 downwards.
TGTCCACCTTAACGTTGTCTCAATTATTCCAACGACAAGCTCCACGAGATTTCAAATAAATTTCGCGGAGCGACGAGGCATTTGATCACTTTAAGCGAGACATAGTTACTCCTGCAGCTGCTCCCACATTTTTAAGCCCTTTCTCTATATCCTTCTTGCTATGGCCACTCGTGCAGAAGCGAAATGCTACAACATGTCCACGTTAACGTTGTCTGAGTTACTGCAACGACGATATCCTCGAGTTTTCAAATAAATTTCGCAGAGTGACGAGACATTTGGCTACCTTAAGAGAGTCATAGTTACTCGTGTCTGCTGCTCCCACATCTTTAGGCCTTTATCATTCTTCCTATGGCTGGGCCTTTATCATTCTTGCTATGGCCAGTCCTACAGACCCGATATGCTACTATATGTCCACCTGAACGTCGTCACAGTTACTCCCACTACGAGTTTCTCGAGTTAGCAAATGCACTTCGCCGGATAACGAGGCATTTAGCTACCTTAAGAGAGTCATAGTTTCTGCGGCCAGCTTCTCCCCCTTCTTTGAATCTTTCCTCTCTTTAATTCGTTCTGTGTTCATTCCAGCAGAAGCAATATGCCACAACATGTCCAGCTTAACGTTGTCTGAGTTATTACAACGATGAGTTCCTAGAGTTTTCAAATAAATTTCACGGCGTGACGAGGCATTAGGGTACCTTAAGAGGGTCAAAGTTACTGCTGTCGGCTGCTTCCCCTTCTTTGAAATTTTCCTTTCTTTAATTCGTACTGTGGCAGTCCTTCAGAAGGGATATGCCACTACATGTCCACCTTAACGTTGTCTCAATTATTCCAACGACAAGCTCCACGAGATTTCAAATAAATTTCGCGGAGCGACGAGGCATTTGATCACTTTAAGCGAGACATAGTTACTCCTGCAGCTGCTCCCACTTTTTTAAGCCCTTTCTCTATATCCTTCTTGCTATGGCCACTCGTGCAGAAGCGAAATGCTACAACATGTCCACGTTAACGTTGTCTGAGTTACTGCAACGACGATATCCTCGAGTTTTCAAATAAATTTCGCAGAGTGACAAGGCATTTGGCTACCTTAAGAGAGTCATAGTTACTCGTGTCTGCTGCTCTCACATCTTTAGGCCTTTATCATTCTTCCTATGGCTGGGCCTTTATTATTCTTGCTATGGCCAGTCCTACAGACCCGATATGCCACTATATGTCCACCTGAACGTCGTCACAGTTACTCCCACTACGAGTTTCTCGAGTCAGCAAATGTACTTCGCCGGATAACGAGGCATTTGGCTACCTTAAGAGAGTCATAGTTACTGCGGCCAGCTTCTCCCCCTTCTTTGAATCTTTCCTCTCTTTAATTCGTTCTGTGTTCATTCCAGCAGAAGCAATATGCCACAACATGTCCAGCTTAACGTTGTCTGAGTTATTACAACGATGAGTTCCTAGAGTTTTCAAATAAATTTCACGGCGTGACGAGGCATTAGGGTACCTTAAGAGGGTCAAAGTTACTGCTGTCGGCTGCTTCCCCTTCTTTGAAATTTTCCTTTCTTTAATTCGTACTGTGGCAGTCCTTCAGAAGGGATATGCCACTACATGTCCACCTTAACGTTGTCTCAATTATTCCAACGACAAGCTCCACGAGATTTCAAATAAATTTCGCGGAGCGACGAGGCATTTGATCACTTTAAGCGAGACATAGTTACTCCTGCAGCTGCTCCCACTTTTTTAAGCCCTTTCTCTATATCCTTCTTGCTATGGCCACTCGTGCAGAAGCGAAATGCTACAACATGTCCACGTTAACGTTGTCTGAGTTACTGCAACGACGATATCCTCGAGTTTTCAAATAAATTTCGCAGAGTGACGAGGCATTTGGCTACCTTAAGAGAGTCATAGTTACTCGTGTCGGCTGCTCCCACATCTTTAGGCCTTTATCATTCTTCCTATGGCTGGGCCTTTATCATTCTTGCTATGGCCAGTCCTACAGACCCGATATGCTACTATATGTCCACCTGAACGTCGTCACAGTTACTCCCACTACGAGTTTCTCGAGTTAGCAAATGCACTTCGCCGGATAACGAGGCATTTGGCTACCTTAAGAGAGTCATAGTTACTGCGGCCAGCTTCTCCCCCTTCTTTGAATCTTTCCTCTCTTTAATTCGTTCTGTGTTCATCCCAGCAGAAGCAATATGCCACAACATGTCCAGCTTAACGTTGTCTGAGTTATTACAACGATGAGTTCCTAGAGTTTTCAAATAAATTTCACGGCGTGACGAGGCATTAGGGTACCTTAAGAGGGTCAAAGTTACTGCTGTCGGCTGCTTCCCCTTCTTTGAAATTTTCCTTTCTTTAATTCGTACTGTGGCAGTCCTTCAGAAGGGATATGCCACTACATGTCCACCTTAACGTTGTCTCAATTATTCCAACGACAAGCTCCACGAGATTTCAAATAAATTTCGCGGAGCGACGAGGCATTTGATCACTTTAAGCGAGACATAGTTACTCCTGCAGCTGCTCCCACTTTTTTAAGCCCTTTCTCTATATCCTTCTTGCTATGGCCACTCGTGCAGAAGCGAAATGCTACAACATGTCCACGTTAACGTTGTCTGAGTTACTGCAACGACGATATCCTCGAGTTTTCAAATAAATTTCGCAGAGTGACGAGACATTTGGCTACCTTAAGAGAGTCATAGTTACTCGTGTCTGCTGCTCCCACATCTTTAGGCCTTTATCATTCTTCCTATGGCTGGGCCTTTATCATTCTTGCTATGGCCAGTCCTACAGACCCGGTATGCTACTATATGTCCACCTGAACGTCGTCACAGTTACTCCCACTACGAGTTTCTCGAGTTAGCAAATGCACTTCGCCGGATAACGAGGCATTTGGCTACCTTAAGAGAGTCATAGTTACTGCGGCCAGCTTCTCCCCCTTCTTTGAATCTTTCCTCTCTTTAATTCGTTCTGTGTTCATTCCAGCAGAAGCAATATGCCACAACATGTCCAGCTTAACGTTGTCTGAGTTATTACAACGATGAGTTCCTAGAGTTTTCAAATAAATTTCACGGCGTGACGAGGCATTAGGGTACCTTAAGAGGGTCAAAGTTACTGCTGTCGGCTGCTTCCCCTTCTTTGAAATTTTCCTTTCTTTAATTCGTACTGTGGCAGTCCTTCAGAAGGGATATGCCACTACATGTCCACCTTAACGTTGTCTCAATTATTCCAACGACAAGCTCCACGAGATTTCAAATAAATTTCGCGGAGCGACGAGGCATTTGATCACTTTAAGCGAGACATAGTTACTCCTGCAGCTGCTCCCACTTTTTTAAGCCCTTTCTCTATATCCTTCTTGCTATGGCCACTCGTGCAGAAGCGAAATGCTACAACATGTCCACGTTAACGTTGTCTGAGTTACTGCAACGACGATATCCTCGAGTTTTCAAATAAATTTCGCAGAGTGACAAGGCATTTGGCTACCTTAAGAGAGTCATAGTTACTCGTGTCTGCTGCTCTCACATCTTTAGGCCTTTATCATTCTTCCTATGGCTGGGCCTTTATCATTCTTGCTATGGCCAGTCCTACAGACCCGATATGCTACTATATGTCCACCTGAACGTCGTCACAGTTACTCCCACTACGAGTTTCTCGAGTTAGCAAATGCACTTCGCCGGATAACGAGGCATTTGGCTACCTTAAGAGAGTCATAGTTACTGCGGCCAGCTTCTCCCCCTTCTTTGAATCTTTCCTCTCTTTAATTCGTTCTGTGTTCATCCCAGCAGAAGCAATATGCCACAACATGTCCAGCTTAACGTTGTCTGAGTTATTACAACGATGAGTTCCTAGAGTTTTCAAATAAATTTCACGGCGTGACGAGGCATTAGGGTACCTTAAGAGGGTCAAAGTTACTGCTGTCGGCTGCTTCCCCTTCTTTGAAATTTTCCTTTCTTTAATTCGTACTGTGGCAGTCCTTCAGAAGGGATATGCCACTACATGTCCACCTTAACGTTGTCTCAATTATTCCAACGACAAGCTCCACGAGATTTCAAATAAATTTCGCGGAGCGACGAGGCATTTGATCACTTTAAGCGAGACATAGTTACTCCTGCAGCTGCTCCCACTTTTTTAAGCCCTTTCTCTATATCCTTCTTGCTATGGCCACTCGTGCAGAAGCGAAATGCTACAACATGTCCACGTTAACGTTGTCTGAGTTACTGCAACGACGATATCCTCGAGTTTTCAAATAAATTTCGCAGAGTGACAAGGCATTTGGCTACCTTAAGAGAGTCATAGTTACTCGTGTCTGCTGCTCTCACATCTTTAGGCCTTTATCATTCTTCCTATGGCTGGGCCTTTATCATTCTTGCTATGGCCAGTCCTACAGACCCGATATGCCACTATATGTCCACCTGAACGTCGTCACAGTTACTCCCACTACGAGTTTCTCGAGTTAGCAAATGTACTTCGCCGGATAACGAGGCATTTGGCTACCTTAAGAGAGTCATAGTTACTGCGGCCAGCTTCTCCCCCTTCTTTGAATCTTTCCTCTCTTTAATTCGTTCTGTGTTCATTCCAGCAGAAGCAATATGCCACAACATGTCCAGCTTAACGTTGTCTGAGTTATTACAACGATGAGTTCCTGGAGTTTTCAAATAAATTTCACGGCGTGACGAGGCATTAGGGTACCTTAAGAGGGTCAAAGTTACTGCTGTCGGCTGCTTCCCCTTCTTTGAAATTTTCCTTTCTTTAATTCGTACTGTGGCAGTCCTTCAGAAGGGATATGCCACTACATGTCCACCTTAACGTTGTCTCAATTATTCCAACGACAAGCTCCACGAGATTTCAAATAAATTTCGCGGAGCGACGAGGCATTTGATCACTTTAAGCGAGACATAGTTACTCCTGCAGCTGCTCCCACTTTTTTAAGCCCTTTCTCTATATCCTTCTTGCTATGGCCACTCGTGCAGAAGCGAAATGCTACAACATGTCCACGTTAACGTTGTCTGAGTTACTGCAACGACGATATCCTCGAGTTTTCAAATAAATTTCGCAGAGTGACGAGGCATTTGGCTACCTTAAGAGAGTCATAGTTACTCGTGTCGGCTGCTCCCACATCTTTAGGCCTTTATCATTCTTCCTATGGCTGGGCCTTTATCATTCTTGCTATGGCCAGTCCTACAGACCCGATATGCCACTATATGTCCACCTGAACGTCGTCACAGTTACTCCCACTACGAGTTTCTCGAGTTAGCAAATGTACTTCGCCGGATAACGAGGCATTTGGCTACCTTAAGAGAGTCATAGTTACTGCGGCCAGCTTCTCCCCCTTCTTTGAATCTTTCCTCTCTTTAATTCGTTCTGTGTTCATTCCAGCAGAAGCAATATGCCACAACATGTCCAGCTTAACGTTGTCTGAGTTATTACAACGATGAGTTCCTAGAGTTTTCAAATAAATTTCACGGCGTGACGAGGCATTAGGGTACCTTAAGAGGGTCAAAGTTACTGCTGTCGGCTGCTTCCCCTTCTTTGAAATTTTCCTTTCTTTAATTCGTACTGTGGCAGTCCTTCAGAAGGGATATGCCACTACATGTCCACCTTAACGTTGTCTCAATTATTCCAACGACAAGCTCCACGAGATTTCAAATAAATTTCGCGGAGCGACGAGGCATTTGATCACTTTAAGCGAGACATAGTTACTCCTGCAGCTGCTCCCACTTTTTTAAGCCCTTTCTCTATATCCTTCTTGCTATGGCCACTCGTGCAGAAGCGAAATGCTACAACATGTCCACGTTAACGTTGTCTGAGTTACTGCAACGACGATATCCTCGAGTTTTCAAATAAATTTCGCAGAGTGACAAGGCATTTGGCTACCTTAAGAGAGTCATAGTTACTCGTGTCTGCTGCTCCCACATCTTTAGGCCTTTATCATTCTTCCTATGGCTGGGCCTTTATCATTCTTGCTATGGCCAGTCCTACAGACCCGATATGCCACTATATGTCCACCTGAACGTCGTCACAGTTACTCCCACTACGAGTTTCTCGAGTTAGCAAATGTACTTCGCCGGATAACGAGGCATTTGGCTACCTTAAGAGAGTCATAGTTACTGCGGCCAGCTTCTCCCCCTTCTTTGAATCTTTCCTCTCTTTAATTCGTTCTGTGTTCATTCCAGCAGAAGCAATATGCCACAACATGTCCAGCTTAACGTTGTCTGAGTTATTACAACGATGAGTTCCTAGAGTTTTCAAATAAATTTCACGGCGTGACGAGGCATTAGGGTACCTTAAGAGGGTCAAAGTTACTGCTGTCGGCTGCTTCCCCTTCTTTGAAATTTTCCTTTCTTTAATTCGTACTGTGGCAGTCCTTCAGAAGGGATATGCCACTACATGTCCACCTTAACGTTGTCTCAATTATTCCAACGACAAGCTCCACGAGATTTCAAATAAATTTCGCGGAGCGACGAGGCATTTGATCACTTTAAGCGAGACATAGTTACTCCTGCAGCTGCTCCCACTTTTTTAAGCCCTTTCTCTATATCCTTCTTGCTATGGCCACTCGTGCAGAAGCGAAATGCTACAACATGTCCACGTTAACGTTGTCTGAGTTACTGCAACGACGATATCCTCGAGTTTTCAAATAAATTTCGCAGAGTGACGAGGCATTTGGCTACCTTAAGAGACTCATAGTTACTCGTGTCCGCTGCTCCCACATCTTTAGGCCTTTATCATTCTTACTATGGCTAGGCCTTTATCATTCTTGCTATGGCCAGTCCTACAGACCCGATATGCCACTATATGTCCACCTGAACGTCGTCACAGTTACTCCCACTACGAGTTTCTCGAGTTAGCAAATGTACTTCGCCGGATAACGAGGCATTTGGCTACCTTAAGAGAGTCATAGTTACTGCGGCCAGCTTCTCCCCCTTCTTTGAATCTTTCCTCTCTTTAATTCGTTCTGTGTTCATTCCAGCAGAAGCAATATGCCACAACATGTCCAGCTTAACGTTGTCTGAGTTATTACAACGATGAGTTCCTAGAGTTTTCAAATAAATTTCACGGCGTGACGAGGCATTAGGGTACCTTAAGAGGGTCAAAGTTACTGCTGTCGGCTGCTTCCCCTTCTTTGAAATTTTCCTTTCTTTAATTCGTACTGTGGCAGTCCTTCAGAAGGGATATGCCACTACATGTCCACCTTAACGTTGTCTCAATTATTCCAACGACGAGCTCCACGAGATTTCAAATAAATTTCGCGGAGCGACGAGGCATTTGATCACTTTAAGCGAGACATAGTTACTCCTGCAGCTGCTCCCACTTTTTTAAGCCCTTTCTCTATATCCTTCTTGCTATGGCCACTCGTGCAGAAGCGAAATGCTACAACATGTCCACGTTAACGTTGTCTGAGTTACTGCAACGACGATATCCTCGAGTTTTCAAATAAATTTCGCAGAGTGACGAGGCATTTGGCTACCTTAAGAGAGTCATAGTTACTCGTGTCTGCTGCTCCCACATCTTTAGGCCTTTATCATTCTTCCTATGGCTGGGCCTTTATCATTCTTGCTATGGCCAGTCCTACAGACCCGATATGCTACTATATGTCCACCTGAACGTCGTCACAGTTACTCCCACTACGAGTTTCTCGAGTTAGCAAATGTACTTCGCCGGATAACGAGGCATTTGGCTACCTTAAGAGAGTCATAGTTACTGCGGCCAGCTTCTCCCCCTTCTTTGAATCTTTCCTCTCTTTAATTCGTTCTGTGTTCATTCCAGCAGAAGCAATATGCCACAACATGTCCAGCTTAACGTTGTCTGAGTTATTACAACGATGAGTTCCTAGAGTTTTCAAATAAATTTCACGGCGTGACGAGGCATTAGGGTACCTTAAGAGGGTCAAAGTTACTGCTGTCGGCTGCTTCCCCTTCTTTGAAATTTTCCTTTCTTTAATTCGTACTGTGGCAGTCCTTCAGAAGGGATATGCCACTACATGTCCACCTTAACGTTGTCTCAATTATTCCAACGACAAGCTCCACTAGATTTCAAATAAATTTCGCGGAGCGACGAGGCATTTGATCACTTTAAGCGAGACATAGTTACTCCTGCAGCTGCTCCCACTTTTTTAAGCCCTTTCTCTATATCCTTCTTGCTATGGCCACTCGTGCAGAAGCGAAATGCTACAACATGTCCACGTTAACGTTGTCTGAGTTACTGCAACGACGATATCCTCGAGTTTTCAAATAAATTTCGCAGAGTGACGAGGCATTTGGCTACCTTAAGAGACTCATAGTTACTCGTGTCGGCTGCTCCCACATCTTTAGGCCTTTATCATTCTTACTATGGCTAGGCCTTTATCATTCTTGCTATGGCCAGTCCTACAGACCCGATATGCCACTATATGTCCACCTGAACGTCGTCACAGTTACTCCCACTACGAGTTTCTCGAGTCAGCAAATGTACTTCGCCGGATAACGAGGCATTTGGCTACCTTAAGAGAGTCATAGTTACTGCGGCCAGCTTCTCCCCCTTCTTTGAATCTTTCCTCTCTTTAATTCGTTCTGTGTTCATTCCAGCAGAAGCAATATGCCACAACATGTCCAGCTTAACGTTGTCTGAGTTATTACAACGATGAGTTCCTAGAGTTTTCAAATAAATTTCACGGCGTGACGAGGCATTAGGGTACCTTAAGAGGGTCAAAGTTACTGCTGTCGGCTGCTTCCCCTTCTTTGAAATTTTCCTTTCTTTAATTCGTACTGTGGCAGTCCTTCAGAAGGGATATGCCACTACATGTCCACCTTAACGTTGTCTCAATTATTCCAACGACAAGCTCCACGAGATTTCAAATAAATTTCGCGGAGCGACGAGGCATTTGATCACTTTAAGCGAGACATATTTACTCCTGCAGCTGCTCCCACTTTTTTAAGCCCTTTCTCTATATCCTTCTTGCTATGGCCACTCGTGCAGAAGCGAAATGCTACAACATGTCCACGTTAACGTTGTCTGAGTTACTGCAACGACGATATCCTCGAGTTTTCAAATAAATTTCGCAGAGTGACGAGGCATTTGGCTACCTTAAGAGAGTCATAGTTACTCGTGTCGGCTGCTCCCACATCTTTAGGCCTTTATCATTCTTCCTATGGCTGGGCCTTTATCATTCTTGCTATGGCCAGTCCTACAGACCCGATATGCTACTATATGTCCACCTGAACGTCGTCACAGTTACTCCCACTACGAGTTTCTCGAGTTAGCAAATGCACTTCGCCGGATAACGAGGCATTTGGCTACCTTAAGAGAGTCATAGTTACTGCGGCCAGCTTCTCCCCCTTCTTTGAATCTTTCCTCTCTTTAATTCGTTCTGTGTTCATCCCAGCAGAAGCAATATGCCACAACATGTCCAGCTTAACGTTGTCTGAGTTATTACAACGATGAGTTCCTAGAGTTTTCAAATAAATTTCACGGCGTGACGAGGCATTAGGGTACCTTAAGAGGGTCAAAGTTACTGCTGTCGGCTGCTTCCCCTTCTTTGAAATTTTCCTTTCTTTAATTCGTACTGTGGCAGTCCTTCAGAAGGGATATGCCACTACATGTCCACCTTAACGTTGTCTCAATTATTCCAACGACAAGCTCCACGAGATTTCAAATAAATTTCGCGGAGCGACGAGGCATTTGATCACTTTAAGCGAGACATAGTTACTCCTGCAGCTGCTCCCACTTTTTTAAGCCCTTTCTCTATATCCTTCTTGCTATGGCCACTCGTGCAGAAGCGAAATGCTACAACATGTCCACGTTAACGTTGTCTGAGTTACTGCAACGACGATATCCTCGAGTTTTCAAATAAATTTCGCAGAGTGACAAGGCATTTGGCTACCTTAAGAGAGTCATAGTTACTCGTGTCGGCTGCTCCCACATCTTTAGGCCTTTATCATTCTTCCTATGGCTGGGCCTTTATCATTCTTGCTATGGCCAGTCCTACAGACCCGATATGCTACTATATGTCCACCTGAACGTCGTCACAGTTACTCCCACTACGAGTTTCTCGAGTTAGCAAATGCACTTCGCCGGATAACGAGGCATTTGGCTACCTTAAGAGAGTCATAGTTACTGCGGCCAGCTTCTCCCCCTTCTTTGAATCTTTCCTCTCTTTAATTCGTTCTGTGTTCATCCCAGCAGAAGCAATATGCCACAACATGTCCAGCTTAACGTTGTCTGAGTTATTACAACGATGAGTTCCTAGAGTTTTCAAATAAATTTCACGGCGTGACGAGGCATTAGGGTACCTTAAGAGGGTCAAAGTTACTGCTGTCGGCTGCTTCCCCTTCTTTGAAATTTTCCTTTCTTTAATTCGTACTGTGGCAGTCCTTCAGAAGGGATATGCCACTACATGTCCACCTTAACGTTGTCTCAATTATTCCAACGACAAGCTCCACGAGATTTCAAATAAATTTCGCGGAGCGACGAGGCATTTGATCACTTTAAGCGAGACATAGTTACTCCTGCAGCTGCTCCCACTTTTTTAAGCCCTTTCTCTATATCCTTCTTGCTATGGCCACTCGTGCAGAAGCGAAATGCTACAACATGTCCACGTTAACGTTGTCTGAGTTACTGCAACGACGATATCCTCGAGTTTTCAAATAAATTTCGCAGAGTGACAAGGCATTTGGCTACCTTAAGAGAGTCATAGTTACTCGTGTCTGCTGCTCTCACATCTTTAGGCCTTTATCATTCTTCCTATGGCTGGGCCTTTATCATTCTTGCTATGGCCAGTCCTACAGACCCGATATGCCACTATATGTCCACCTGAACGTCGTCACAGTTACTCCCACTACGAGTTTCTCGAGTCAGCAAATGTACTTCGCCGGATAACGAGGCATTTGGCTACCTTAAGAGGGTCATAGTTACTGCGGCCAGCTTCTCCCCCTTCTTTGAATCTTTCCTCTCTTTAATTCGTTCTGTGTTCATTCCAGCAGAAGCAATATGCCACAACATGTCCAGCTTAACGTTGTCTGAGTTATTACAACGATGAGTTCCTAGAGTTTTCAAATAAATTTCACGGCGTGACGAGGCATTAGGGTACCTTAAGAGGGTCAAAGTTACTGCTGTCGGCTGCTTCCCCTTCTTTGAAATTTTCCTTTCTTTAATTCGTACTGTGGCAGTCCTTCAGAAGGGATATGCCACTACATGTCCACCTTAACGTTGTCTCAATTATTCCAACGACAAGCTCCACGAGATTTCAAATAAATTTCGCGGAGCGACGAGGCATTTGATCACTTTAAGCGAGACATAGTTACTCCTGCAGCTGCTCCCACTTTTTTAAGCCCTTTCTCTATATCCTTCTTGCTATGGCCACTCGTGCAGAAGCGAAATGCTACAACATGTCCACGTTAACGTTGTCTGAGTTACTGCAACGACGATATCCTCGAGTTTTCAAATAAATTTCGCAGAGTGACGAGGCATTTGGCTACCTTAAGAGAGTCATAGTTACTCGTGTCGGCTGCTCCCACATCTTTAGGCCTTTATCATTCTTCCTATGGCTGGGCCTTTATCATTCTTGCTATGGCCAGTCCTACAGACCCGATATGCTACTATATGTCCACCTGAACGTCGTCACAGTTACTCCCACTACGAGTTTCTCGAGTTAGCAAATGCACTTCGCCGGATAACGAGGCATTTGGCTACCTTAAGAGAGTCATAGTTACTGCGGCCAGCTTCTCCCCCTTCTTTGAATCTTTCCTCTCTTTAATTCGTTCTGTGTTCATCCCAGCAGAAGCAATATGCCACAACATGTCCAGCTTAACGTTGTCTGAGTTATTACAACGATGAGTTCCTAGAGTTTTCAAATAAATTTCACGGCGTGACGAGGCATTAGGGTACCTTAAGAGGGTCAAAGTTACTGCTGTCGGCTGCTTCCCCTTCTTTGAAATTTTCCTTTCTTTAATTCGTACTGTGGCAGTCCTTCAGAAGGGATATGCCACTACATGTCCACCTTAACGTTGTCTCAATTATTCCAACGACGAGCTCCACGAGATTTCAAATAAATTTCGCGGAGCGACGAGGCATTTGATCACTTTAAGCGAGACATAGTTACTCCTGCAGCTGCTCCCACTTTTTTAAGCCCTTTCTCTATATCCTTCTTGCTATGGCCACTCGTGCAGAAGCGAAATGCTACAACATGTCCACGTTAACGTTGTCTGAGTTACTGCAACGACGATATCCTCGAGTTTTCAAATAAATTTCGCAGAGTGACAAGGCATTTGGCTACCTTAAGAGAGTCATAGTTACTCGTGTCTGCTGCTCTCACATCTTTAGGCCTTTATCATTCTTCCTATGGCTGGGCCTTTATCATTCTTGCTATGGCCAGTCCTACAGACCCGATATGCCACTATATGTCCACCTGAACGTCGTCACAGTTACTCCCACTACGAGTTTCTCGAGTTAGCAAATGTACTTCGCCGGATAACGAGGCATTTGGCTACCTTAAGAGAGTCATAGTTACTGCGGCCAGCTTCTCCCCCTTCTTTGAATCTTTCCTCTCTTTAATTCGTTCTGTGTTCATTCCAGCAGAAGCAATATGCCACAACATGTCCAGCTTAACGTTGTCTGAGTTATTACAACGATGAGTTCCTAGAGTTTTCAAATAAATTTCACGGCGTGACGAGGCATTAGGGTACCTTAAGAGGGTCAAAGTTACTGCTGTCGGCTGCTTCCCCTTCTTTGAAATTTTCCTTTCTTTAATTCGTACTGTGGCAGTCCTTCAGAAGGGATATGCCACTACATGTCCACCTTAACGTTGTCTCAATTATTCCAACGACAAGCTCCACGAGATTTCAAATAAATTTCGCGGAGCGACGAGGCATTTGATCACTTTAAGCGAGACATAGTTACTCCTGCAGCTGCTCCCACTTTTTTAAGCCCTTTCTCTATATCCTTCTTGCTATGGCCACTCGTGCAGAAGCGAAATGCTACAACATGTCCACGTTAACGTTGTCTGAGTTACTGCAACGACGATATCCTCGAGTTTTCAAATAAATTTCGCAGAGTGACGAGGCATTTGGCTACCTTAAGAGAGTCATAGTTACTCGTGTCGGCTGCTCCCACATCTTTAGGCCTTTATCATTCTTCCTATGGCTGGGCCTTTATCATTCTTGCTATGGCCAGTCCTACAGACCCGATATGCCACTATATGTCCACCTGAACGTCGTCACAGTTACTCCCACTACGAGTTTCTCGAGTTAGCAAATGTACTTCGCCGGATAACGAGGCATTTGGCTACCTTAAGAGAGTCATAGTTACTGCGGCCAGCTTCTCCCCCTTCTTTGAATCTTTCCTCTCTTTAATTCGTTCTGTGTTCATTCCAGCAGAAGCAATATGCCACAACATGTCCAGCTTAACGTTGTCTGAGTTATTACAACGATGAGTTCCTAGAGTTTTCAAATAAATTTCACGGCGTGACGAGGCATTAGGGTACCTTAAGAGGGTCAAAGTTACTGCTGTCGGCTGCTTCCCCTTCTTTGAAATTTTCCTTTCTTTAATTCGTACTGTGGCAGTCCTTCAGAAGGGATATGCCACTACATGTCCACCTTAACGTTGTCTCAATTATTCCAACGACAAGCTCCACTAGATTTCAAATAAATTTCGCGGAGCGACGAGGCATTTGATCACTTTAAGCGAGACATAGTTACTCCTGCAGCTGCTCCCACTTTTTTAAGCCCTTTCTCTATATCCTTCTTGCTATGGCCACTCGTGCAGAAGCGAAATGCTACAACATGTCCACGTTAACGTTGTCTGAGTTACTGCAACGACGATATCCTCGAGTTTTCAAATAAATTTCGCAGAGTGACGAGGCATTTGGCTACCTTAAGAGACTCATAGTTACTCGTGTCCGCTGCTCCCACATCTTTAGGCCTTTATCATTCTTCCTATGGCTGGGCCTTTATCATTCTTGCTATGGCCAATCCTACAGACTCGATATGCCACTATATGTCCACCTGAACGTCGTCACAGTTACTCCCACTACGAGTTTCTCGAGTTAGCAAATGTACTTCGCCGGATAACGAGGCATTTGGCTACCTTAAGAGAGTCATAGTTACTGCGGCCAGCTTCTCCCCCTTCTTTGAATCTTTCCTCTCTTTAATTCGTTCTGTGTTCATTCCAGCAGAAGCAATATGCCACAACATGTCCAGCTTAACGTTGTCTGAGTTATTACAACGATGAGTTCCTAGAGTTTTCAAATAAATTTCACGGCGTGACGAGGCATTAGGGTACCTTAAGAGGGTCAAAGTTACTGCTGTCGGCTGCTTCCCCTTCTTTGAAATTTTCCTTTATTTAATTCGTACTGTGGCAGTCCTTCAGAAGGGATATGCCACTACATGTCCACCTTAACGTTGTCTCAATTATTCCAACGACAAGCTCCACGAGATTTCAAATAAATTTCGCGGAGCGACGAGGCATTTGATCACTTTAAGCGAGACATAGTTACTCCTGCAGCTGCTCCCACTTTTTTAAGCCCTTTCTCTATATCCTTCTTGCTATGGCCACTCGTGCAGAAGCGAAATGCTACAACATGTCCACGTTAACGTTGTCTGAGTTACTGCAACGACGATATCCTCGAGTTTTCAAATAAATTTCGCAGAGTGACAAGGCATTTGGCTACCTTAAGAGAGTCATAGTTACTCGTGTCTGCTGCTCCCACATCTTTAGGCCTTTATCATTCTTCCTATGGCTGGGCCTTTATCATTCTTGCTATGGCCAGTCCTACAGACCCGATATGCCACTATATGTCCACCTGAACGTCGTCACAGTTACTCCCACTACGAGTTTCTCGAGTTAGCAAATGTACTTCGCCGGATAACGAGGCATTTGGCTACCTTAAGAGAGTCATAGTTACTGCGGCCAGCTTCTCCCCCTTCTTTGAATCTTTCCTCTCTTTAATTCGTTCTGTGTTCATTCCAGCAGAAGCAATATGCCACAACATGTCCAGCTTAACGTTGTCTGAGTTATTACAACGATGAGTTCCTAGAGATTTCAAATAAATTTCACGGCGTGACGAGGCATTAGGGTACCTTAAGAGGGTCAAAGTTACTGCTGTCGGCTGCTTCCCCTTCTTTGAAATTTTCCTTTCTTTAATTCGTACTGTGGCAGTCCTTCAGAAGGGATATGCCACTACATGTCCACCTTAACGTTGTCTCAATTATTCCAACGACATGCTCCACTAGATTTCAAATAAATTTCGCGGAGCGACGAGGCATTTGATCACTTTAAGCGAGACATAGTTACTCCTGCAGCTGCTCCCACTTTTTTAAGCCCTTTCTCTATATCCTTCTTGCTATGGCCACTCGTGCAGAAGCGAAATGCTACAACATGTCCACGTTAACGTTGTCTGAGTTACTGCAACGACGATATCCTCGAGTTTTCAAATAAATTTCGCAGAGTGACGAGGCATTTGGCTACCTTAAGAGACTCATAGTTACTCGTGTCGGCTGCTCCCACATCTTTAGGCCTTTATCATTCTTACTATGGCTAGGCCTTTATCATTCTTGCTATGGCCAGTCCTACAGACCCGATATGCCACTATATGTCCACCTGAACGTCGTCACAGTTACTCCCACTACGAGTTTCTCGAGTTAGCAAATGTACTTCGCCGGATAACGAGGCATTTGGCTACCTTAAGAGAGTCATAGTTACTGCGGCCAGCTTCTCCCCCTTCTTTGAATCTTTCCTCTCTTTAATTCGTTCTGTGTTCATTCCAGCAGAAGCAATATGCCACAACATGTCCAGCTTAACGTTGTCTGAGTTATTACAACGATGTGTTCCTAGAGTTTTCAAATAAATTTCACGGCGTGACGAGGCATTAGGGTACCTTAAGAGGGTCAAAGTTACTGCTGTCGGCTGCTTCCCCTTCTTTGAAATTTTCCTTTCTTTAATTCGTACTGTGGCAGTCCTTCAGAAGGGATATGCCACTACATGTCCACCTTAACGTTGTCTCAATTATTCCAACGACAAGCTCCACGAGATTTCAAATAAATTTCGCGGAGCGACGAGGCATTTGATCACTTTAAGCGAGACATAGTTACTCCTGCAGCTGCTCCCACTTTTTTAAGCCCTTTCTCTATATCCTTCTTGCTATGGCCACTCGTGCAGAAGCGAAATGCTACAACATGTCCACGTTAACGTTGTCTGAGTTACTGCAACGACGATATCCTCGAGTTTTCAAATAAATTTCGCAGAGTGACGAGGCATTTGGCTACCTTAAGAGAGTCATAGTTACTCGTGTCTGCTGCTCCCACATCTTTAGGCCTTTATCATTCTTCCTATGGCTGGGCCTTTATCATTCTTGCTATGGCCAATCCTACAGACTCGATATGCCACTATATGTCCACCTGAACGTCGTCACAGTTACTCCCACTACGAGTTTCTCGAGTTAGCAAATGTACTTCGCCGGATAACGAGGCATTTGGCTACCTTAAGAGAGTCATAGTTACTGCGGCCAGCTTCTCCCCCTTCTTTGAATCTTTCCTCTCTTTAATTCGTTCTGTGTTCATTCCAGCAGAAGCAATATGCCACAACATGTCCAGCTTAACGTTGTCTGAGTTATTACAACGATGAGTTCCTAGAGATTTCAAATAAATTTCACGGCGTGACGAGGCATTAGGGTACCTTAAGAGGGTCAAAGTTACTGCTGTCGGCTGCTTCCCCTTCTTTGAAATTTTCCTTTCTTTAATTCGTACTGTGGCAGTCCTTCAGAAGGGATATGCCACTACATGTCCACCTTAACGTTGTCTCAATTATTCCAACGACATGCTCCACTAGATTTCAAATAAATTACGCGGAGCGACGAGGCATTTGATCACTTTAAGCGAGACATAGTTACTCCTGCAGCTGCTCCCACTTTTTTAAGCCCTTTCTCTATATCCTTCTTGCTATGGCCACTCGTGCAGAAGCGAAATGCTACAACATGTCCACGTTAACGTTGTCTGAGTTACTGCAACGACGATATCCTCGAGTTTTCAAATAAATTTCGCAGAGTGACGAGGCATTTGGCTACCTTAAGAGACTCATAGTTACTCGTGTCGGCTGCTCCCACATCTTTAGGCCTTTATCATTCTTACTATGGCTAGGCCTTTATCATTCTTGCTATGGCCAGTCCTACAGACCCGATATGCCACTATATGTCCACCTGAACGTCGTCACAGTTACTCCCACTACGAGTTTCTCGAGTTAGCAAATGTACTTCGCCGGATAACGAGGCATTTGGCTACCTTAAGAGAGTCATAGTTACTGCGGCCAGCTTCTCCCCCTTCTTTGAATCTTTCCTCTCTTTAATTCGTTCTGTGTTCATTCCAGCAGAAGCAATATGCCACAACATGTCCAGCTTAACGTTGTCTGAGTTATTACAACGATGTGTTCCTAGAGTTTTCAAATAAATTTCACGGCGTGACGAGGCATTAGGGTACCTTAAGAGGGTCAAAGTTACTGCTGTCGGCTGCTTCCCCTTCTTTGAAATTTTCCTTTCTTTAATTCGTACTGTGGCAGTCCTTCAGAAGGGATATGCCACTACATGTCCACCTTAACGTTGTCTCAATTATTCCAACGACAAGCTCCACGAGATTTCAAATAAATTTCGCGGAGCGACGAGGCATTTGATCACTTTAAGCGAGACATAGTTACTCCTGCAGCTGCTCCCACTTTTTTAAGCCCTTTCTCTATATCCTTCTTGCTATGGCCACTCGTGCAGAAGCGAAATGCTACAACATGTCCACGTTAACGTTGTCTGAGTTACTGCAACGACGATATCCTCGAGTTTTCAAATAAATTTCGCAGAGTGACGAGGCATTTGGCTACCTTAAGAGAGTCATAGTTACTCGTGTCTGCTGCTCCCACATCTTTAGGCCTTTATCATTCTTCCTATGGCTGGGCCTTTATCATTCTTGCTATGGCCAATCCTACAGACTCGATATGCCACTATATGTCCACCTGAACGTCGTCACAGTTACTCCCACTACGAGTTTCTCGAGTTAGCAAATGTACTTCGCCGGATAACGAGGCATTTGGCTACCTTAAGAGAGTCATAGTTACTGCGGCCAGCTTCTCCCCCTTCTTTGAATCTTTCCTCTCTTTAATTCGTTCTGTGTTCATTCCAGCAGAAGCAATATGCCACAACATGTCCAGCTTAACGTTGTCTGAGTTATTACAACGATGAGTTCCTAGAGATTTCAAATAAATTTCACGGCGTGACGAGGCATTAGGGTACCTTAAGAGGGTCAAAGTTACTGCTGTCGGCTGCTTCCCCTTCTTTGAAATTTTCCTTTCTTTAATTCGTACTGTGGCAGTCCTTCAGAAGGGATATGCCACTACATGTCCACCTTAACGTTGTCTCAATTATTCCAACGACATGCTCCACTAGATTTCAAATAAATTACGCGGAGCGACGAGGCATTTGATCACTTTAAGCGAGACATAGTTACTCCTGCAGCTGCTCCCACTTTTTTAAGCCCTTTCTCTATATCCTTCTTGCTATGGCCACTCGTGCAGAAGCGAAATGCTACAACATGTCCACGTTAACGTTGTCTGAGTTACTGCAACGACGATATCCTCGAGTTTTCAAATAAATTTCGCAGAGTGACGAGGCATTTGGCTACCTTAAGAGACTCATAGTTACTCGTGTCGGCTGCTCCCACATCTTTAGGCCTTTATCATTCTTACTATGGCTAGGCCTTTATCATTCTTGCTATGGCCAGTCCTACAGACCCGATATGCCACTATATGTCCACCTGAACGTCGTCACAGTTACTCCCACTACGAGTTTCTCGAGTTAGCAAATGTACTTCGCCGGATAACGAGGCATTTGGCTACCTTAAGAGAGTCATAGTTACTGCGGCCAGCTTCTCCCCCTTCTTTGAATCTTTCCTCTCTTTAATTCGTTCTGTGTTCATTCCAGCAGAAGCAATATGCCACAACATGTCCAGCTTAACGTTGTCTGAGTTATTACAACGATGTGTTCCTAGAGTTTTCAAATAAATTTCACGGCGTGACGAGGCATTAGGGTACCTTAAGAGGGTCAAAGTTACTGCTGTCGGCTGCTTCCCCTTCTTTGAAATTTTCCTTTCTTTAATTCGTACTGTGGCAGTCCTTCAGAAGGGATATGCCACTACATGTCCACCTTAACGTTGTCTCAATTATTCCAACGACAAGCTCCACGAGATTTCAAATAAATTTCGCGGAGCGACGAGGCATTTGATCACTTTAAGCGAGACATAGTTACTCCTGCAGCTGCTCCCACTTTTTTAAGCCCTTTCTCTATATCCTTCTTGCTATGGCCACTCGTGCAGAAGCGAAATGCTACAACATGTCCACGTTAACGTTGTCTGAGTTACTGCAACGACGATATCCTCGAGTTTTCAAATAAATTTCGCAGAGTGACGAGGCATTTGGCTACCTTAAGAGAGTCATAGTTACTCGTGTCTGCTGCTCCCACATCTTTAGGCCTTTATCATTCTTACTATGGCTGGGCCTTTATCATTCTTGCTATGGCCAATCCTACAGACTCGATATGCCACTATATGTCCACCTGAACGTCGTCACAGTTACTCCCACTACGAGTTTCTCGAGTTAGCAAATGTACTTCGCCGGATAACGAGGCATTTGGCTACCTTAAGAGAGTCATAGTTACTGCGGCCAGCTTCTCCCCCTTCTTTGAATCTTTCCTCTCTTTAATTCGTTCTGTGTTCATTCCAGCAGAAGCAATATGCCACAACATGTCCAGCTTAACGTTGTCTGAGTTATTACAACGATGAGTTCCTAGAGTTTTCAAATAAATTTCACGGCGTGACGAGGCATTAGGGTACCTTAAGAGGGTCAAAGTTACTGCTGTCGGCTGCTTCCCCTTCTTTGAAATTTTCCTTTCTTTAATTCGTACTGTGGCAGTCCTTCAGAAGGGATATGCCACTACATGTCCACCTTAACGTTGTCTCAATTATTCCAACGACAAGCTCCACGAGATTTCAAATAAATTTCGCGGAGCGACGAGGCATTTGATCACTTTAAGCGAGACATAGTTACTCCTGCAGCTGCTCCCACTTTTTTAAGCCCTTTCTCTATATCCTTCTTGCTATGGCCACTCGTGCAGAAGCGAAATGCTACAACATGTCCACGTTAACGTTGTCTGAGTTACTGCAACGACGATATCCTCGAGTTTTCAAATAAATTTCGCAGAGTGACGAGGCATTTGGCTACCTTAAGAGAGTCCTAGTTACTCGTGTCGGCTGCTCCCACATCTTTAGGCCTTTATCATTCTTCCTATGGCTGGGCCTTTATCATTCTTGCTATGGCCAGTCCTACAGACCCGATATGCCACTATATGTCCACCTGAACGTCGTCACAGTTACTCCCACTACGAGTTTCTCGAGTTAGCAAATGTACTTCGCCGGATAACGAGGCATTTGGCTACCTTAAGAGAGTCATAGTTACTGCGGCCAGCTTCTCCCCCTTCTTTGAATCTTTCCTCTCTTTAATTCGTTCTGTGTTCATTCCAGCAGAAGCAATATGCCACAACATGTCCAGCTTAACGTTGTCTGAGTTATTACAACGATGAGTTCCTAGAGTTTTCAAATAAATTTCACGGCGTGACGAGGCATTAGGGTACCTTAAGAGGGTCAAAGTTACTGCTGTCGGCTGCTTCCCCTTCTTTGAAATTTTCCTCTCTTTTTAATTCGTACTGTGGCAGTCCTTCAGAAGGGATATGCCACTACATGTCCACCTTAACGTTGTCTCAATTATTCCAACGACAAGCTCCACGAGATTTCAAATAAATTTCGCGGAGCGACGAGGCATTTGATCACTTTAAGCGAGACATAGTTACTCCTGCAGCTGCTCCCACTTTTTTAAGCCCTTTCTCTATATCCTTCTTGCTATGGCCACTCGTGCAGAAGCGAAATGCTACAACATGTCCACGTTAACGTTGTCTGAGTTACTGCAACGACGATATCCTCGAGTTTTCAAATAAATTTCGCAGAGTGACAAGGCATTTGGCTACCTTAAGAGAGTCATAGTTACTCGTGTCTGCTGCTCCCACATCTTTAGGCCTTTATCATTCTTCCTATGGCTGGGCCTTTATCATTCTTGCTATGGCCAGTCCTACAGACCCGATATGCCACTATATGTCCACCTGAACGTCGTCACAGTTACTCCCACTACGAGTTTCTCGAGTTAGCAAATGTACTTCGCCGGATAACGAGGCATTTGGCTACCTTAAGAGAGTCATAGTTACTGCGGCCAGCTTCTCCCCCTTCTTTGAATCTTTCCTCTCTTTAATTCGTTCTGTGTTCATTCCAGCAGAAGCAATATGCCACAACATGTCCAGCTTAACGTTGTCTGAGTTATTACAACGATGAGTTCCTAGAGTTTTCAAATAAATTTCACGGCGTGACGAGGCATTAGGGTACCTTAAGAGGGTCAAAGTTACTGCTGTCGGCTGCTTCCCCTTCTTTGAAATTTTCCTTTCTTTAATTCGTACTGTGGCAGTCCTTCAGAAGGGATATGCCACTACATGTCCACCTTAACGTTGTCTCAATTATTCCAACGACAAGCTCCACGAGATTTCAAATAAATTTCGCGGAGCGACGAGGCATTTGATCACTTTAAGCGAGACATAGTTACTCCTGCAGCTGCTCCCACTTTTTTAAGCCCTTTCTCTATATCCTTCTTGCTATGGCCACTCGTGCAGAAGCGAAATGCTACAACATGTCCACGTTAACGTTGTCTGAGTTACTGCAACGACGATATCCTCGAGTTTTCAAATAAATTTCGCAGAGTGACGAGACATTTGGCTACCTTAAGAGAGTCATAGTTACTCGTGTCTGCTGCTCCCACATCTTTAGGCATTTATCATTCTTCCTATGGCTGGGCCTTTATCATTCTTGCTATGGCCAGTCCTACAGACCCGATATGCTACTATATGTCCACCTGAACGTCGTCACAGTTACTCCCACTACGAGTTTCTCGAGTTAGCAAATGCACTTCGCCGGATAACGAGGCATTTGGCTACCTTAAGAGAGACATAGTTACTGCGGCCAGCTTCTCCCCCTTCTTTGAATCTTTCCTCTCTTTAATTCGTTCTGTGTTCATTCCAGCAGAAGCAATATGCCACAACATGTCCAGCTTAACGTTGTCTGAGTTATTACAACGATGAGTTCCTAGAGTTTTCAAATAAATTTCACGGCGTGACGAGGCATTAGGGTACCTTAAGAGGGTCAAAGTTACTGCTGTCGGCTGCTTCCCCTTCTTTGAAATTTTCCTTTCTTTAATTCGTACTGTGGCAGTCCTTCAGAAGGGATATGCCACTACATGTCCACCTTAACGTTGTCTCAATTATTCCAACGACAAGCTCCACGAGATTTCAAATAAATTTCGCGGAGCGACGAGGCATTTGATCACTTTAAGCGAGACATAGTTACTCCTGCAGCTGCTCCCACTTTTTTAAGCCCTTTCTCTATATCCTTCTTGCTATGGCCACTCGTGCAGAAGCGAAATGCTACAACATGTCCACGTTAACGTTGTCTGAGTTACTGCAACGACGATATCCTCGAGTTTTCAAATAAATTTCGCAGAGTGACAAGGCATTTGGCTACCTTAAGAGAGTCATAGTTACTCGTGTCTGCTGCTCTCACATCTTTAGGCCTTTATCATTCTTCCTATGGCTGGGCCTTTATCATTCTTGCTATGGCCAGTCCTACAGACCCGATATGCCACTATATGTCCACCTGAACGTCGTCACAGTTACTCCCACTACGAGTTTCTCGAGTCAGCAAATGTACTTCGCCGGATAACGAGGCATTTGGCTACCTTAAGAGAGTCATAGTTACTGCGGCCAGCTTCTCCCCCTTCTTTGAATCTTTCCTCTCTTTAATTCGTTCTGTGTTCATTCCAGCAGAAGCAATATGCCACAACATGTCCAGCTTAACGTTGTCTGAGTTATTACAACGATGAGTTCCTAGAGTTTTCAAATAAATTTCACGGCGTGACGAGGCATTAGGGTACCTTAAGAGGGTCAAAGTTACTGCTGTCGGCTGCTTCCCCTTCTTTGAAATTTTCCTTTCTTTAATTCGTACTGTGGCAGTCCTTCAGAAGGGATATGCCACTACATGTCCACCTTAACGTTGTCTCAATTATTCCAACGACAAGCTCCACGAGATTTCAAATAAATTTCGCGGAGCGACGAGGCATTTGATCACTTTAAGCGAGACATAGTTACTCCTGCAGCTGCTCCCACTTTTTTAAGCCCTTTCTCTATATCCTTCTTGCTATGGCCACTCGTGCAGAAGCGAAATGCTACAACATGTCCACGTTAACGTTGTCTGAGTTACTGCAACGACGATATCCTCGAGTTTTCAAATAAATTTCGCAGAGTGACGAGGCATTTGGCTACCTTAAGAGAGTCATAGTTACTCGTGTCGGCTGCTCCCACATCTTTAGGCCTTTATCATTCTTCCTATGGCTGGGCCTTTATCATTCTTGCTATGGCCAGTCCTACAGACCCGATATGCTACTATATGTCCACCTGAACGTCGTCACAGTTACTGCCACTACGAGTTTCTCGAGTTAGCAAATGCACTTCGCCGGATAACGAGGCATTTGGCTACCTTAAGAGAGTCATAGTTACTGCGGCCAGCTTCTCCCCCTTCTTTGAATCTTTCCTCTCTTTAATTCGTTCTGTGTTCATTCCAGCAGAGGCAATGTGCCACAACATGTCCAGCTTAACGTTGTCTGAGTTATTACAACGATGAGTTCCTAGAGTTTTCAAATAAATTTCACGGCGTGACGAGGCATTAGGGTACCTTAAGAGGGTCAAAGTTACTGCTGTCGGCTGCTTCCCCTTCTTTGAAATTTTCCTTTCTTTAATTCGTACTGTGGCAGTCCTTCAGAAGGGATATGCCACTACATGTCCACCTTAACGTTGTCTCAATTATTCCAACGACAAGCTCCACGAGATTTCAAATAAATTTCGCGGAGCGACGAGGCATTTGATCACTTTAAGCGAGACATAGTTACTCCTGCAGCTGCTCCCACTTTTTTAAGCCCTTTCTCTATATCCTTCTTGCTATGGCCACTCGTGCAGAAGCGAAATGCTACAACATGTCCACGTTAACGTTGTCTGAGTTACTGCAACGACGATATCCTCGAGTTTTCAAATAAATTTCGCAGAGTGACGAGACATTTGGCTACCTTAAGAGAGTCATAGTTACTCGTGTCTGCTGCTCCCACATCTTTAGGCATTTATCATTCTTCCTATGGCTGGGCCTTTATCATTCTTGCTATGGCCAGTCCTACAGACCCGATATGCTACTATATGTCCACCTGAACGTCGTCACAGTTACTCCCACTACGAGTTTCTCGAGTTAGCAAATGCACTTCGCCGGATAACGAGGCATTTGGCTACCTTAAGAGAGACATAGTTACTGCGGCCAGCTTCTCCCCCTTCTTTGAATCTTTCCTCTCTTTAATTCGTTCTGTGTTCATTCCAGCAGAAGCAATATGCCACAACATGTCCAGCTTAACGTTGTCTGAGTTATTACAACGATGAGTTCCTAGAGTTTTCAAATAAATTTCACGGCGTGACGAGGCATTAGGGTACCTTAAGAGGGTCAAAGTTACTGCTGTCGGCTGCTTCCCCTTCTTTGAAATTTTCCTTTCTTTAATTCGTACTGTGGCAGTCCTTCAGAAGGGATATGCCACTACATGTCCACCTTAACGTTGTCTCAATTATTCCAACGACAAGCTCCACGAGATTTCAAATAAATTTCGCGGAGCGACGAGGCATTTGATCACTTTAAGCGAGACATAGTTACTCCTGCAGCTGCTCCCACTTTTTTAAGCCCTTTCTCTATATCCTTCTTGCTATGGCCACTCGTGCAGAAGCGAAATGCTACAACATGTCCACGTTAACGTTGTCTGAGTTACTGCAACGACGATATCCTCGAGTTTTCAAATAAATTTCGCAGAGTGACAAGGCATTTGGCTACCTTAAGAGAGTCATAGTTACTCGTGTCTGCTGCTCTCACATCTTTAGGCCTTTATCATTCTTCCTATGGCTGGGCCTTTATCATTCTTGCTATGGCCAGTCCTACAGACCCGATATGCCACTATATGTCCACCTGAACGTCGTCACAGTTACTCCCACTACGAGTTTCTCGAGTCAGCAAATGTACTTCGCCGGATAACGAGGCATTTGGCTACCTTAAGAGAGTCATAGTTACTGCGGCCAGCTTCTCCCCCTTCTTTGAATCTTTCCTCTCTTTAATTCGTTCTGTGTTCATTCCAGCAGAAGCAATATGCCACAACATGTCCAGCTTAACGTTGTCTGAGTTATTACAACGATGAGTTCCTAGAGTTTTCAAATAAATTTCACGGCGTGACGAGGCATTAGGGTACCTTAAGAGGGTCAAAGTTACTGCTGTCGGCTGCTTCCCCTTCTTTGAAATTTTCCTTTCTTTAATTCGTACTGTGGCAGTCCTTCAGAAGGGATATGCCACTACATGTCCACCTTAACGTTGTCTCAATTATTCCAACGACAAGCTCCACGAGATTTCAAATAAATTTCGCGGAGCGACGAGGCATTTGATCACTTTAAGCGAGACATAGTTACTCCTGCAGCTGCTCCCACTTTTTTAAGCCCTTTCTCTATATCCTTCTTGCTATGGCCACTCGTGCAGAAGCGAAATGCTACAACATGTCCACGTTAACGTTGTCTGAGTTACTGCAACGACGATATCCTCGAGTTTTCAAATAAATTTCGCAGAGTGACGAGGCATTTGGCTACCTTAAGAGAGTCATAGTTACTCGTGTCGGCTGCTCCCACATCTTTAGGCCTTTATCATTCTTCCTATGGCTGGGCCTTTATCATTCTTGCTATGGCCAGTCCTACAGACCCGATATGCTACTATATGTCCACCTGAACGTCGTCACAGTTACTGCCACTACGAGTTTCTCGAGTTAGCAAATGCACTTCGCCGGATAACGAGGCATTTGGCTACCTTAAGAGAGTCATAGTTACTGCGGCCAGCTTCTCCCCCTTCTTTGAATCTTTCCTCTCTTTAATTCGTTCTGTGTTCATTCCAGCAGAGGCAATGTGCCACAACATGTCCAGCTTAACGTTGTCTGAGTTATTACAACGATGAGTTCCTAGAGTTTTCAAATAAATTTCACGGCGTGACGAGGCATTAGGGTACCTTAAGAGGGTCAAAGTTACTGCTGTCGGCTGCTTCCCCTTCTTTGAAATTTTCCTTTCTTTAATTCGTACTGTGGCAGTCCTTCAGAAGGGATATGCCACTACATGTCCACCTTAACGTTGTCTCAATTATTCCAACGACAAGCTCCACGAGATTTCAAATAAATTTCGCGGAGCGACGAGGCATTTGATCACTTTAAGCGAGACATAGTTACTCCTGCAGCTGCTCCCACTTTTTTAAGCCCTTTCTCTATATCCTTCTTGCTATGGCCACTCGTGCAGAAGCGAAATGCTACAACATGTCCACGTTAACGTTGTCTGAGTTACTGCAACGACGATATCCTCGAGTTTTCAAATAAATTTCGCAGAGTGACGAGGCATTTGGCTACCTTAAGAGAGTCATAGTTACTCGTGTCGGCTGCTCCCACATCTTTAGGCCTTTATCATTCTTCCTATGGCTGGGCCTTTATCATTCTTGCTATGGCCAGTCCTACAGACCCGATATGCTACTATATGTCCACCTGAACGTCGTCACAGTTACTCCCACTACGAGTTTCTCGAGTTAGCAAATGCACTTCGCCGGATAACGAGGCATTTGGCTACCTTAAGAGAGTCATAGTTACTGCGGCCAGCTTCTCCCCCTTCTTTGAATCTTTCCTCTCTTTAATTCGTTCTGTGTTCATTCCAGCAGAAGCAATATGCCACAACATGTCCAGCTTAACGTTGTCTGAGTTATTACAACGATGAGTTCCTAGAGTTTTCAAATAAATTTCACGGCGTGACGAGGCATTAGGGTACCTTAAGAGGGTCAAAGTTACTGCTGTCGGCTGCTTCCCCTTCTTTGAAATTTTCCTTTCTTTAATTCGTACTGTGGCAGTCCTTCAGAAGGGATATGCCACTACATGTCCACCTTAACGTTGTCTCAATTATTCCAACGACAAGCTCCACGAGATTTCAAATAAATTTCGCGGAGCGACGAGGCATTTGATCACTTTAAGCGAGACATAGTTACTCCTGCAGCTGCTCCCACTTTTTTAAGCCCTTTCTCTATATCCTTCTTGCTATGGCCACTCGTGCAGAAGCGAAATGCTACAACATGTCCACGTTAACGTTGTCTGAGTTACTGCAACGACGATATCCTCGAGTTTTCAAATAAATTTCGCAGAGTGACGAGACATTTGGCTACCTTAAGAGAGTCATAGTTACTCGTGTCTGCTGCTCCCACATCTTTAGGCCTTTATCATTCTTCCTATGGCTGGGCCTTTATCATTCTTGCTATGGCCAGTCCTACAGACCCGATATGCTACTATATGTCCACCTGAACGTCGTCACAGTTACTCCCACTACGAGTTTCTCGAGTTAGCAAATGCACTTCGCCGGATAACGAGGCATTTGGCTACCTTAAGAGAGTCATAGTTACTGCGGCCAGCTTCTCCCCCTTCTTTGAATCTTTCCTCTCTTTAATTCGTTCTGTGTTCATTCCAGCAGAAGCAATATGCCACAACATGTCCAGCTTAACGTTGTCTGAGTTATTACAACGATGAGTTCCTAGAGTTTGCAAATAAATTTCACGGCGTGACGAGGCATTAGGGTACCTTAAGAGGGTCAAAGTTACTGCTGTCGGCTGGTTCCCCTTCTTTGAAATTTTCCTTTCTTTAATTCGTACTGTGGCAGTCCTTCAGAAGGGATATGCCACTACATGTCCACCTTAACGTTGTCTCAATTATTCCAACGACAAGCTCCACGAGATTTCAAATAAATTTCGCGGAGCGACGAGGCATTTGATCACTTTAAGCGAGACATAGTTACTCCTGCAGCTGCTCCCACTTTTTTAAGCCCTTTCTCTATATCCTTCTTGCTATGGCCACTCGTGCAGAAGCGAACTGCTACAACATGTCCACGTTAACGTTGTCTGAGTTACTGCAACGACGATATCCTCGAGTTTTCAAATAAATTTCGCAGAGTGACGAGGCATTTGGCTACCTTAAGAGAGTCATAGTTACTCGTGTCGGCTGCTCCCACATCTTTAGGCCTTTATCATTCTTCCTATGGCTGGGCCTTTATCATTCTTGCTATGGCCAGTCCTACAGACCCGATATGCTACTATATGTCCACCTGAACGTCGTCACAGTTACTCCCACTACGAGTTTCTCGAGTTAGCAAATGCACTTCGCCGGATAACGAGGCATTTGGCTACCTTAAGAGAGTCATAGTTACTGCGGCCAGCTTCTCCCCCTTCTTTGAATCTTTCCTCTCTTTAATTCGTTCTGTGTTCATTCCAGCAGAAGCAATATGCCACAACATGTCCAGCTTAACGTTGTCTGAGTTATTACAACGATGAGTTCCTAGAGTTTTCAAATAAATTTCACGGCGTGACGAGGCATTAGGGTACCTTAAGAGGGTCAAAGTTACTGCTGTCGGCTGCTTCCCCTTCTTTGAAATTTTCCTTTCTTTAATTCGTACTGTGGCAGTCCTTCAGAAGGGATATGCCACTACATGTCCACCTTAACGTTGTCTCAATTATTCCAACGACAAGCTCCACGAGATTTCAAATAAATTTCGCGGAGCGACGAGGCATTTGATCACTTTAAGCGAGACATAGTTACTCCTGCAGCTGCTCCCACTTTTTGAAGCCCTTTCTCTATATCCTTCTTGCTATGGCCACTCGTGCAGAAGCGAAATGCTACAACATGTCCACGTTAACGTTGTCTGAGTTACTGCAACGACGATATCCTCGAGTTTTCAAATAAATTTCGCAGAGTGACGAGGCATTTGGCTACCTTAAGAGAGTCATAGTTACTCGTGTCTGCTGCTCCCACATCTTTAGGCCTTTATCATTCTTCCTATGGCTGGGCCTTTATCATTCTTGCTATGGCCAGTCCTACAGACCCGATATGCTACTATATGTCCACCTGAACGTCGTCACAGTTACTCCCACTACGAGTTTCTCGAGTTAGCAAATGCACTTCGCCGGATAACGAGGCATTTGGCTACCTTAAGAGAGTCATAGTTACTGCGGCCAGCTTCTCCCCCTTCTTTGAATCTTTCCTCTCTTTAATTCGTTCTGTGTTCATTCCAGCAGAAGCAATATGCCACAACATGTCCAGCTTAACGTTGTCTGAGTTATTACAACGATGAGTTCCTAGAGTTTTCAAATAAATTTCACGGCGTGACGAGGCATTAGGGTACCTTAAGAGGGTCAAAGTTACTGCTGTCGGCTGCTTCCCCTTCTTTGAAATTTTCCTTTCTTTAATTCGTACTGTGGCAGTCCTTCAGAAGGGATATGCCACTACATGTCCACCTTAACGTTGTCTCAATTATTCCAACGACAAGCTCCACGAGATTTCAAATAAATTTCGCGGAGCGACGAGGCATTTGATCACTTTAAGCGAGACATAGTTACTCCTGCAGCTGCTCCCACTTTTTTAAGCCCTTTCTCTATATCCTTCTTGCTATGGCCACTCGTGCAGAAGCGAAATGCTACAACATGTCCACGTTAACGTTGTCTGAGTTACTGCAACGACGATATCCTCGAGTTTTCAAATAAATTTCGCAGAGTGACAAGGCATTTGGCTACCTTAAGAGAGTCATAGTTACTCGTGTCTGCTGCTCTCACATCTTTAGGCCTTTATCATTCTTCCTATGGCTGGGCCTTTATCATTCTTGCTATGGCCAGTCCTACAGACCCGATATGCCACTATATGTCCACCTGAACGTCGTCACAGTTACTCCCACTACGAGTTTCTCGAGTCAGCAAATGTACTTCGCCGGATAACGAGGCATTTGGCTACCTTAAGAGAGTCATAGTTACTGCGGCCAGCTTCTCCCCCTTCTTTGAATCTTTCCTCTCTTTAATTCGTTCTGTGTTCATTCCAGCAGAAGCAATATGCCACAACATGTCCAGCTTAACGTTGTCTGAGTTATTACAACGATGAGTTCCTAGAGTTTTCAAATAAATTTCACGGCGTGACGAGGCATTAGGGTACCTTAAGAGGGTCAAAGTTACTGCTGTCGGCTGCTTCCCCTTCTTTGAAATTTTCCTTTCTTTAATTCGTACTGTGGCAGTCCTTCAGAAGGGATATGCCACTACATGTCCACCTTAACGTTGTCTCAATTATTCCAACGACAAGCTCCACGAGATTTCAAATAAATTTCGCGGAGCGACGAGGCATTTGATCACTTTAAGCGAGACATAGTTACTCCTGCAGCTGCTCCCACTTTTTTAAGCCCTTTCTCTATATCCTTCTTGCTATGGCCACTCGTGCAGAAGCGAAATGCTACAACATGTCCACGTTAACGTTGTCTGAGTTACTGCAACGACGATATCCTCGAGTTTTCAAATAAATTTCGCAGAGTGACGAGGCATTTGGCTACCTTAAGAGAGTCATAGTTACTCGTGTCGGCTGCTCCCACATCTTTAGGCCTTTATCATTCTTCCTATGGCTGGGCCTTTATCATTCTTGCTATGGCCAGTCCTACAGACCCGATATGCTACTATATGTCCACCTGAACGTCGTCACAGTTACTCCCACTACGAGTTTCTCGAGTTAGCAAATGCACTTCGCCGGATAACGAGGCATTTGGCTACCTTAAGAGAGTCATAGTTACTGCGGCCAGCTTCTCCCCCTTCTTTGAATCTTTCCTCTCTTTAATTCGTTCTGTGTTCATTCCAGCAGAAGCAATATGCCACAACATGTCCAGCTTAACGTTGTCTGAGTTATTACAACGATGAGTTCCTAGAGTTTTCAAATAAATTTCACGGCGTGACGAGGCATTAGGGTACCTTAAGAGGGTCAAAGTTACTGCTGTCGGCTGCTTCCCCTTCTTTGAAATTTTCCTTTCTTTAATTCGTACTGTGGCAGTCCTTCAGAAGGGATATGCCACTACATGTCCACCTTAACGTTGTCTCAATTATTCCAACGACAAGCTCCACGAGATTTCAAATAAATTTCGCGGAGCGACGAGGCATTTGATCACTTTAAGCGAGACATAGTTACTCCTGCAGCTGCTCCCACTTTTTTAAGCCCTTTCTCTATATCCTTCTTGCTATGGCCACTCGTGCAGAAGCGAAATGCTACAACATGTCCACGTTAACGTTGTCTGAGTTACTGCAACGACGATATCCTCGAGTTTTCAAATAAATTTCGCAGAGTGACGAGGCATTTGGCTACCTTATGAGAGTCATAGTTACTCGTGTCGGCTGCTCCCACATCTTTAGGCCTTTATCATTCTTCCTATGGCTGGGCCTTTATCATTCTTGCTATGGCCAGTCCTACAGACCCGATATGCCACTATATGTCCACCTGAACGTCGTCACAGTTACTCCCACTACGAGTTTCTCGAGTTAGCAAATGTACTTCGCCGGATAACGAGGCATTTGGCTACCTTAAGAGAGTCATAGTTACTGCGGCCAGCTTCTCCCCCTTCTTTGAATCTTTCCTCTCTTTAATTCGTTCTGTGTTCATTCCAGCAGAAGCAATATGCCACAACATGTCCAGCTTAACGTTGTCTGAGTTATTACAACGATGAGTTCCTAGAGTTTTCAAATAAATTTCACGGCGTGACGAGGCATTAGGGTACCTTAAGAGGGTCAAAGTTACTGCTGTCGGCTGCTTCCCCTTCTTTGAAATTTTCCTTTCTTTAATTTGTACTGTAGCAGTCCTTCAGAAGGGATATGCCACTACATCTCCACCTTAACGTTGTCTCAATTATTCCAACGACAAGCTCCACGAGATTTCAAATAAATTTCGCGGAGCGACGAGGCATTTGATCACTTTAAGCGAGACATAGTTACTCCTGCAGCTGCTCCCACTTTTTTAAGCCCTTTCTCTATATCCTTCTTGCTATGGCCACTCGTGCAGAAGCGAAATGCTACAACATGTCCACGTTAACGTTGTCTGAGTTACTGCAACGACGATATCCTCGAGTTTTCAAATAAATTTCGCAGAGTGACGAGGCATTTGGCTACCTTAAGAGACTCATAGTTACTCGTGTCGGCTGCTCCCACATCTTTAGGCCTTTATCATTCTTACTATGGCTAGGCCTTTATCATTCTTGCTATGGCCAGTCCTACAGACCCGATATGCCACTATATGTCCACCTGAACGTCGTCACAGTTACTCCCACTACGAGTTTCTCGAGTTAGCAAATGTACTTCGCCGGATAACGAGGCATTTGGCTACCTTAAGAGAGTCATAGTTACTGCGGCCAGCTTCTCCCCCTTCTTTGAATCTTTCCTCTCTTTAATTCGTTCTGTGTTCATTCCAGCAGAAGCAATATGCCACAACATGTCCAGCTTAACGTTGTCTGAGTTATTACAACGATGAGTTCCTAGAGTTTTCAAATAAATTTCACGGCGTGACGAGGCATTAGGGTACCTTAAGAGGGTCAAAGTTACTGCTGTCGGCTGCTTCCCCTTCTTTGAAATTTTCCTTTCTTTAATTCGTACTGTGGCAGTCCTTCAGAAGGGATATGCCACTACATGTCCACCTTAACGTTGTCTCAATTATTCCAACGACAAGCTCCACGAGATTTCAAATAAATTTCGCGGAGCGACGAGGCATTTGATCACTTTAAGCGAGACATAGTTACTCCTGCAGCTGCTCCCACTTTTTTAAGCCCTTTCTCTATATCCTTCTTGCTATGGCCACTTGTGCAGAAGCGAAATGCTACAACATGTCCACGTTAACGTTGGCTGAGTTACTGCAACGACGATATCCTCGAGTTTTCAAATAAATTTCGCAGAGTGACAAGGCATTTGGCTACCTTAAGAGAGTCATAGTTACTCGTGTCTGCTGCTCTCACATCTTTAGGCCTTTATCATTCTTCCTATGGCTGGGCCTTTATCATTCTTGCTATGGCCAGTCCTACAGACCCGATATGCCACTATATGTCCACCTGAACGTCGTCACAGTTACTCCCACTACGAGTTTCTCGAGTTAGCAAATGTACTTCGCCGGATAACGAGGCATTTGGCTACCTTAAGAGAGTCATAGTTACTGCGGCCAGCTTCTCCCCCTTCTTTGAATCTTTCCTCTCTTTAATTCGTTCTGTGTTCATTCCAGCAGAAGCAATATGCCACAACATGTCCAGCTTAACGTTGTCTGAGTTATTACAACGATGAGTTCCTAGAGTTTTCAAATAAATTTCACGGCGTGACGAGGCATTAGGGTACCTTAAGAGGGTCAAAGTTACTGCTGTCGGCTGCTTCCCCTTCTTTGAAATTTTCCTTTCTTTAATTCGTACTGTGGCAGTCCTTCAGAAGGGATATGCCACTACATGTCCACCTTAACGTTGTCTCAATTATTCCAACGACAAGCTCCACTAGATTTCAAATAAATTTCGCGGAGCGACGAGGCATTTGATCACTTTAAGCGAGACATAGTTACTCCTGCAGCTGCTCCCACTTTTTTAAGCCCTTTCTCTATATCCTTCTTGCTATGGCCACTCGTGCAGACGCGAAATGCTACAACATGTCCATGTTAACGTTGTCTGAGTTACTGCAACGACGATATCCTCGAGTTTTCAAATAAATTTCGCAGAGTGACGAGGCATTTGGCTACCTTAAGAGACTCATAGTTACTCGTGTCGGCTGCTCCCACATCTTTAGGCCTTTATCATTCTTACTATGGCTAGGCCTTTATCATTCTTGCTATGGCCAGTCCTACAGACCCGATATGCCACTATATGTCCACCTGAACGTCGTCACAGTTACTCCCACTACGAGTTTCTCGAGTTAGCAAATGTACTTCGCCGGATAACGAGGCATTTGGCTACCTTAAGAGAGTCATAGTTACTGCGGCCAGCTTCTCCCCCTTCTTTGAATCTTTCCTCTCTTTAATTCGTTCTGTGTTCATTCCAGCAGAAGCAATATGCCACAACATGTCCAGCTTAACGTTGTCTGAGTTATTACAACGATGAGTTCCTAGAGTTTTCAAATAAATTTCACGGCGTGACGAGGCATTAGGGTACCTTAAGAGGGTCAAAGTTACTGCTGTCGGCTGCTTCCCCTTCTTTGAAATTTTCCTTTCTTTAATTCGTACTGTGGCAGTCCTTCAGAAGGGATATGCCACTACATGTCCACCTTAACGTTGTCTCAATTATTCCAACGACAAGCTCCACGAGATTTCAAATAAATTTCGCGGAGCGACGAGGCATTTGATCACTTTAGGCGAGACATAGTTACTCCTGCAGCTGCTCCCACTTTTTTAAGCCCTTTCTCTATATCCTTCTTGCTATGGCCACTCGTGCAGAAGCGAAATGCTACAACATGTCCACGTTAACGTTGTCTGAGTTACTGCAACGACGATATCCTCGAGTTTTCAAATAAATTTCGCAGAGTGACGAGGCATTTGGCTACCTTAAGAGAGTCATAGTTACTCGTGTCTGCTGCTCCCACATCTTTAGGCCTTTATCATTCTTCCTATGGCTGGGCCTTTATCATTCTTGCTATGGCCAGTCCTACAGACCCGATATGCTACTATATGTCCACCTGAACGTCGTCACAGTTACTCCCACTACGAGTTTCTCGAGTTAGCAAATGCACTTCGCCGGATAACGAGGCATTTGGCTACCTTAAGAGAGTCATAGTTACTGCGGCCAGCTTCTCCCCCTTCTTTGAATCTTTCCTCTCTTTAATTCGTTCTGTGTTCATTCCAGCAGAAGCAATATGCCACAACATGTCCAGCTTAACGTTGTCTGAGTTATTACAACGATGAGTTCCTAGAGTTTTCAAATAAATTTCACGGCGTGACGAGGCATTAGGGTACCTTAAGAGGGTCAAAGTTACTGCTGTCGGCTGCTTCCCCTTCTTTGAAATTTTCCTTTCTTTAATTCGTACTGTGGCAGTCCTTCAGAAGGGATATGCCACTACATGTCCACCTTAACGTTGTCTCAATTATTCCAACGACAAGCTCCACGAGATTTCAAATAAATTTCGCGGAGCGACGAGGCATTTGATCACTTTAAGCGAGACATAGTTACTCCTGCAGCTGCTCCCACTTTTTTAAGCCCTTTCTCTATATCCTTCTTGCTATGGCCACTCGTGCAGAAGCGAAATGCTACAACATGTCCACGTTAACGTTGTCTGAGTTACTGCAACGACGATATCCTCGAGTTTTCAAATAAATTTCGCAGAGTGACGAGACATTTGGCTACCTTAAGAGAGTCATAGTTACTCGTGTCTGCTGCTCTCACATCTTTAGGCCTTTATCATTCTTCCTATGGCTGGGCCTTTATCATTCTTGCTATGGCCAGTCCTACAGACCCGATATGCTACTATATGTCCACCTGAACGTCGTCACAGTTACTCCCACTACGAGTTTCTCGAGTTAGCAAATGCACTTCGCCGGATAACGAGGCATTTGGCTACCTTAAGAGAGTCATAGTTACTGCGGCCAGCTTCTCCCCCTTCTTTGAATCTTTCCTCTCTTTAATTCGTTCTGTGTTCATTCCAGCAGAAGCAATATGCCACAACATGTCCAGCTTAACGTTGTCTGAGTTATTACAACGATGAGTTCCTAGAGTTTTCAAATAAATTTCACGGCGTGACGAGGCATTAGGGTACCTTAAGAGGGTCAAAGTTACTGCTGTCGGCTGCTTCCCCTTCTTTGAAATTTTCCTTTCTTTAATTCGTACTGTGGCAGTCCTTCAGAAGGGATATGCCACTATATGTCCACCTTAACGTTGTCTCAATTATTCCAACGACAAGCTCCACGAGATTTCAAATAAATTTCGCGGAGCGACGAGGCATTTGATCACTTTAAGCGAGACATAGTTACTCCTGCAGCTGCTCCCACTTTTTTAAGCCCTTTCTCTATATCCTTCTTGCTATGGCCACTCGTGCAGAAGCGAAATGCTACAACATGTCCACGTTAACGTTGTCTGAGTTACTGCAACGACGATATCCTCGAGTTTTCAAATAAATTTCGCAGAGTGACAAGGCATTTGGCTACCTTAAGAGAGTCATAGTTACTCGTGTCTGCTGCTCTCACATCTTTAGGCCTTTATCATTCTTCCTATGGCTGGGCCTTTATCATTCTTGCTATGGCCAGTCCTACAGACCCGATATGCCACTATATGTCCACCTGAACGTCGTCACAGTTACTCCCACTACGAGTTTCTCGAGTTAGCAAATGTACTTCGCCGGATAACGAGGCATTTGGCTACCTTAAGAGAGTCATAGTTACTGCGGCCAGCTTCTCCCCCTTCTTTGAATCTTTCCTCTCTTTAATTCGTTCTGTGTTCATTCCAGCAGAAGCAATATGCCACAACATGTCCAGCTTAACGTTGTCTGAGTTATTACAACGATGAGTTCCTAGAGTTTTCAAATAAATTTCACGGCGTGACGAGGCATTAGGGTACCTTAAGAGGGTCAAAGTTACTGCTGTCGGCTGCTTCCCCTTCTTTGAAGTTTTCCTTTCTTTAATTCGTACTGTGGCAGTCCTTCAGAAGGGATATGCCACTACATGTCCACCTTAACGTTGTCTCAATTATTCCAACGACAAGCTCCACGAGATTTCAAATAAATTTCGCGGAGCGACGAGGCATTTGATCACTTTAAGCGAGACATAGTTACTCCTGCAGCTGCTCCCACTTTTTTAAGCCCTTTCTCTATATCCTTCTTGCTATGGCCACTCGTGCAGAAGCGAAATGCTACAACATGTCCACGTTAACGTTGTCTGAGTTACTGCAACGACGATATCCTCGAGTTTTCAAATAAATTTCGCAGAGTGACGGGGCATTTGGCTACCTTAAGAGAGTCATAGTTACTCGTGTCGGCTGCTCCCACATCTTTAGGCCTTTATCATTCTTCCTATGGCTGGGCCTTTATCATTCTTGCTATGGCCAGTCCTACAGACCCGATATGCTACTATATGTCCACCTGAACGTCGTCACAGTTACTCCCACTACGAGTTTCTCGAGTTAGCAAATGCACTTCGCCGGATAACGAGGCATTTGGCTACCTTAAGAGAGTCATAGTTACTGCGGCCAGCTTCTCCCCCTTCTTTGAATCTTTCCTCTCTTTAATTCGTTCTGTGTTCATTCCAGCAGAAGCAATATGCCACAACATGTCCAGCTTAACGTTGTCTGAGTTATTACAACGATGAGTTCCTAGAGTTTTCAAATAAATTTCACGGCGTGACGAGGCATTAGGGTACCTTAAGAGGGTCAAAGTTACTGCTGTCGGCTGCTTCCCCTTCTTTGAAATTTTCCTTTCTTTAATTCGTACTGTGGCAGTCCTTCAGAAGGGATATGCCACTACATGTCCACCTTAACGTTGTCTCAATTATTCCAACGACAAGCTCCACGAGATTTCAAATAAATTTCGCGGAGCGACGAGGCATTTGATCACTTTAAGCGAGACATAGTTACTCCTGCAGCTGCTCCCACATTTTTAAGCCCTTTCTCTATATCCTTCTTGCTATGGCCACTCGTGCAGAAGCGAAATGCTACAACATGTCCACGTTAACGTTGTCTGAGTTACTGCAACGACGATATCCTCGAGTTTTCAAATAAATTTCGCAGAGTGACAAGGCATTTGGCTACCTTAAGAGAGTCATAGTTACTCGTGTCTGCTGCTCTCACATCTTTAGGCCGTTATCATTCTTCCTATGGCTGGGCCTTTATCATTCTTGCTATGGCCAGTCCTACAGACCCGATATGCCACTATATGTCCACCTGAACGTCGTCACAGTTACTCCCACTACGAGTTTCTCGAGTTAGCAAATGTACTTCGCCGGATAACGAGGCATTTGGCTACCTTAAGAGAGTCATAGTTACTGCGGCCAGCTTCTCCCCCTTCTTTGAATCTTTCCTCTCTTTAATTCGTTCTGTGTTCATTCCAGCAGAAGCAATATGCCACAACATGTCCAGCTTAACGTTGTCTGAGTTATTACAACGATGAGTTCCTAGAGTTTTCAAATAAATTTCACGGCGTGACGAGGCATTAGGGTACCTTAAGAGGGTCAAAGTTACTGCTGTCGGCTGCTTCCCCTTCTTTGAAATTTTCCTTTCTTTAATTCGTACTGTGGCAGTCCTTCAGAAGGGATATGCCACTACATGTCCACCTTAACGTTGTCTCAATTATTCCAACGACAAGCTCCACGAGATTTCAAATAAATTTCGCGGAGCGACGAGGCATTTGATCACTTTAAGCGAGACATAGTTACTCCTGCAGCTGCTCCCACTTTTTTAAGCCCTTTCTCTATATCCTTCTTGCTATGGCCACTCGTGCAGAAGCGAAATGCTACAACATGTCCACGTTAACGTTGTCTGAGTTACTGCAACGACGATATCCTCGAGTTTTCAAATAAATTTCTCAGAGTGACGAGGCATTTGGCTACCTTAAGAGAGTCATAGTTACTCGTGTCGGCTGCTCCCACAACTTTAGGCCTTTATCATTCTTCCTATGGCTGGGCCTTTATCATTCTTGCTATGGCCAGTCCTACAGACCCGATATGCCACTATATGTCCACCTGAACGTCGTCACAGTTACTCCCACTACGAGTTTCTCGAGTTAGCAAATGTACTTCGCCGGATAACGAGGCATTTGGCTACCTTAAGAGAGTCATAGTTACTGCGGCCAGCTTCTCCCCCTTCTTTGAATCTTTCCTCTCTTTAATTCGTTCTGTGTTCATTCCAGCAGAAGCAATATGCCACAACATGTCCAGCTTAACGTTGTCTGAGTTATTACAACGATGAGTTCCTAGAGTTTTCAAATAAATTTCACGGCGTGACGAGGCATTAGGGTACCTTAAGAGGGTCAAAGTTACTGCTGTCGGCTGCTTCCCCTTCTTTGAAATTTTCCTTTCTTTAATTCGTACTGTGGCAGTCCTTCAGAAGGGATATGCCACTACATGTCCACCTTAACGTTGTCTCAATTATTCCAACGACAAGCTCCACGAGATTTCAAATAAATTTCGCGGAGCGACGAGGCATTTGATCACTTTAAGCGAGACATAGTTACTCCTGCAGCTGCTCCCACTTTTTTAAGCCCTTTCTCTATATCCTTCTTGCTATGGCCACTCGTGCAGAAGCGAAATGCTACAACATGTCCACGTTAACGTTGTCTGAGTTACTGCAACGACGATATCCTCGAGTTTTCAAATAAATTTCGCAGAGTGACGGGGCATTTGGCTACCTTAAGAGAGTCATAGTTACTCGTGTCGGCTGCTCCCACATCTTTAGGCCTTTATCATTCTTCCTATGGCTGGGCCTTTATCATTCTTGCTATGGCCAGTCCTACAGACCCGATATGCTACTATATGTCCACCTGAACGTCGTCACAGTTACTCCCACTACGAGTTTCTCGAGTTAGCAAATGCACTTCGCCGGATAACGAGGCATTTGGCTACCTTAAGAGAGTCATAGTTACTGCGGCCAGCTTCTCCCCCTTCTTTGAATCTTTCCTCTCTTTAATTCGTTCTGTGTTCATTCCAGCAGAAGCAATATGCCACAACATGTCCAGCTTAACGTTGTCTGAGTTATTACAACGATGAGTTCCTAGAGTTTTCAAATAAATTTCACGGCGTGACGAGGCATTAGGGTACCTTAAGAGGGTCAAAGTTACTGCTGTCGGCTGCTTCCCCTTCTTTGATATTTTCCTTTCTTTAATTCGTACTGTGGCAGTCCTTCAGAAGGGATATGCCACTACATGTCCACCTTAACGTTGTCTCAATTATTCCAACGACAAGCTCCACGAGATTTCAAATAAATTTCGCGGAGCGACGAGGCATTTGATCACTTTAAGCGAGACATAGTTACTCCTGCAGCTGCTCCCACTTTTTTAAGCCCTTTCTCTATATCCTTCTTGCTATGGCCACTCGTGCAGAAGCGAAATGCTACAACATGTCCACGTTAACGTTGTCTGAGTTACTGCAACGACGATAACCTCGAGTTTTCAAATAAATTTCGCAGAGTGACGAGGCATTTGGCTACCTTAAGAGAGTCATAGTTACTCGTGTCTGCTGCTCTCACAACTTTAGGCCTTTATCATTCTTCCTATGGCTGGGCCTTTATCATTCTTGCTATGGCCAGTCCTACAGACCCGATATGCCACTATATGTCCACCTGAACGTCGTCACAGTTACTCCCACTACGAGTTTCTCGAGTTAGCAAATGTACTTCGCCGGATAACGAGGCATTTGGCTACCTTAAGAGAGTCATAGTTACTGCGGCCAGCTTCTCCCCCTTCTTTGAATCTTTCCTCTCTTTAATTCGTTCTGTGTTCATTCCAGCAGAAGCAATATGCCACAACATGTCCAGCTTAACGTTGTCTGAGTTATTACAACGATGAGTTCCTAGAGTTTTCAAATAAATTTCACGGCGTGACGAGGCATTAGGGTACCTTAAGAGGGTCAAAGTTACTGCTGTCGGCTGCTTCCCCTTCTTTGAAATTTTCCTTTCTTTAATTCGTACTGTGGCAGTCCTTCAGAAGGGATATGCCACTACATGTCCACCTTAACGTTGTCTCAATTATTCCAACGACAAGCTCCACGAGATTTCAAATAAATTTCGCGGAGCGACGAGGCATTTGATCACTTTAAGCGAGACATAGTTACTCCTGCAGCTGCTCCCACTTTTTTAAGCCCTTTCTCTATATCCTTCTTGCTATGGCCACTCGTGCAGAAGCGAAATGCTACAACATGTCCACGTTAACGTTGTCTGAGTTACTGCAACGACGATATCCTCGAGTTTTCAAATAAATTTCGCAGAGTGACAAGGCATTTGGCTACCTTAAGAGAGTCATAGTTACTCGTGTCTGCTGCTCTCACATCTTTAGGCCGTTATCATTCTTCCTATGGCTGGGCCTTTATCATTCTTGCTATGGCCAGTCCTACAGACCCGATATGCCACTATATGTCCACCTGAACGTCGTCACAGTTACTCCCACTACGAGTTTCTCGAGTTAGCAAATGTACTTCGCCGGATAACGAGGCATTTGGCTACCTTAAGAGAGTCATAGTTACTGCGGCCAGCTTCTCCCCCTTCTTTGAATCTTTCCTCTCTTTAATTCGTTCTGTGTTCATTCCAGCAGAAGCAATATGCCACAACATGTCCAGCTTAACGTTGTCTGAGTTATTACAACGATGAGTTTCTAGAGTTTTCAAATAAATTTCACGGCGTGACGAGGCATTAGGGTACCTTAAGAGGGTCAAAGTTACTGCTGTCGGCTGCTTCCCCTTCTTTGAGATTTTCCTTTCTTTAATTCGTACTGTGGCAGTCCTTCAGAAGGGATATGCCACTACATGTCCACCTTAACGTTGTCTCAATTATTCCAACGACAAGCTCCACGAGATTTCAAATAAATTTCGCGGAGCGACGAGGCATTTGATCACTTTAAGCGAGACATAGTTACTCCTGCAGCTGCTCCCACTTTTTTAAGCCCTTTCTCTATATCCTTCTTGCTATGGCCACTCGTGCAGAAGCGAAATGCTACAACATGTCCACGTTAACGTTGTCTGAGTTACTGCAACGACGATATCCTCGAGTTTTCAAATAAATTTCGCAGAGTGACGAGGCATTTGGCTACCTTAAGAGAGTCATAGTTACTCGTGTCGGCTGCTCCCACAACGTTAGGCCTTTATCATTCTTCCTATGGCTGGGCCTTTATCATTCTTGCTATGGCCAGTCCTACAGACCCGATATGCCATTATATGTCCACCTGAACGTCGTCACAGTTACTCCCACTACGAGTTTCTCGAGTTAGCAAATGTACTTCGCCGGATAACGAGGCATTTGGCTACCTTAAGAGAGTCATAGTTACTGCGGCCAGCTTCTCCCCCTTCTTTGAATCTTTCCTCTCTTTAATTCGTTCTGTGTTCATTCCAGCAGAAGCAATATGCCACAACATGTCCAGCTTAACGTTGTCTGAGTTATTACAACGATGAGTTCCTAGAGTTTTCAAATAAATTTCACGGCGTGACGAGGCATTAGGGTACCTTAAGAGGGTCAAAGTTACTGCTGTCGGCTGCTTCCCCTTCTTTGATATTTTCCTTTCTTTAATTCGTACTGTGGCAGTCCTTCAGAAGGGATATGCCACTACATGTCCACCTTAACGTTGTCTCAATTATTCCAACGACAAGCTCCACGAGATTTCAAATAAATTTCGCGGAGCGACGAGGCATTTGATCACTTTAAGCGAGACATAGTTACTCCTGCAGCTGCTCCCACTTTTTTAAGCCCTTTCTCTATATCCTTCTTGCTATGGCCACTCGTGCAGAAGCGAAATGCTACAACATGTCCACGTTAACGTTGTCTGAGTTACTGCAACGACGATAACCTCGAGTTTTCAAATAAATTTCGCAGAGTGACGAGGCATTTGGCTACCTTAAGAGAGTCATAGTTACTCGTGTCGGCTGCTCCCACAACTTTAGGCCTT
The DNA here is from genome assembly GCF_023898315.1 of Schistocerca nitens. Classification (NCBI taxonomy): domain Eukaryota; kingdom Metazoa; phylum Arthropoda; class Insecta; order Orthoptera; family Acrididae; genus Schistocerca; species Schistocerca nitens. Next base: position 70,076,180 of record NC_064618.1, on the reverse strand, counting down.
TATCATTCTTCCTATGGCTGGGCCTTTATCATTCTTGCTATGGCCAGTCCTACAGACCCGATATGCCACTATATGTCCACCTGAACGTCGTCACAGTTACTCCCACTACGAGTTTCTCGAGTTAGCAAATGTACTTCGCCGGATAACGAGGCATTTGGCTACCTTAAGAGAGTCATAGTTACTGCGGCCAGCTTCTCCCCCTTCTTTGAATCTTTCCTCTCTTTAATTCGTTCTGTGTTCATTCCAGCAGAAGCAATATGCCACAACATGTCCAGCTTAACGTTGTCTGAGTTATTACAACGATGAGTTCCTAGAGTTTTCAAATAAATTTCACGGCGTGACGAGGCATTAGGGTACCTTAAGAGGGTCAAAGTTACTGCTGTCGGCTGCTTCCCCTTCTTTGAAATTTTCCTTTCTTTAATTCGTACTGTGGCAGTCCTTCAGAAGGGATATGCCACTACATGTCCACCTTAACGTTGTCTCAATTATTCCAACGACAAGCTCCACGAGATTTCAAATAAATTTCGCGGAGCGACGAGGCATTTGATCACTTTAAGCGAGACATAGTTACTCCTGCAGCTGCTCCCACTTTTTTAAGCCCTTTCTCTATATCCTTCTTGCTATGGCCACTCGTGCAGAAGCGAAATGCTACAACATGTCCACGTTAACGTTGTCTGAGTTACTGCAACGACGATATCCTCGAGTTTTCAAATAAATTTCGCAGAGTGACAAGGCATTTGGCTACCTTAAGAGAGTCATAGTTACTCGTGTCTGCTGCTCTCACATCTTTAGGCCGTTATCATTCTTCCTATGGCTGGGCCTTTATCATTCTTGCTATGGCCAGTCCTACAGACCCGATATGCCACTATATGTCCACCTGAACGTCGTCACAGTTACTCCCACTACGAGTTTCTCGAGTTAGCAAATGTACTTCGCCGGATAACGAGGCATTTGGCTACCTTAAGAGAGTCATAGTTACTGCGGCCAGCTTCTCCCCCTTCTTTGAATCTTTCCTCTCTTTAATTCGTTCTGTGTTCATTCCAGCAGAAGCAATATGCCACAACATGTCCAGCTTAACGTTGTCTGAGTTATTACAACGATGAGTTTCTAGAGTTTTCAAATAAATTTCACGGCGTGACGAGGCATTAGGGTACCTTAAGAGGGTCAAAGTTACTGCTGTCGGCTGCTTCCCCTTCTTTGAGATTTTCCTTTCTTTAATTCGTACTGTGGCAGTCCTTCAGAAGGGATATGCCACTACATGTCCACCTTAACGTTGTCTCAATTATTCCAACGACAAGCTCCACGAGATTTCAAATAAATTTCGCGGAGCGACGAGGCATTTGATCACTTTAAGCGAGACATAGTTACTCCTGCAGCTGCTCCCACTTTTTTAAGCCCTTTCTCTATATCCTTCTTGCTATGGCCACTCGTGCAGAAGCGAAATGCTACAACATGTCCACGTTAACGTTGTCTGAGTTACTGCAACGACGATATCCTCGAGTTTTCAAATAAATTTCGCAGAGTGACGAGGCATTTGGCTACCTTAAGAGAGTCATAGTTACTCGTGTCGGCTGCTCCCACAACTTTAGGCCTTTATCATTCTTCCTATGGCTGGGCCTTTATCATTCTTGCTATGGCCAGTCCTACAGACCCGATATGCCACTATATGTCCACCTGAACGTCGTCACAGTTACTCCCACTACGAGTTTCTCGAGTTAGCAAATGTACTTCGCCGGATAACGAGGCATTTGGCTACCTTAAGAGAGTCATAGTTACTGCGGCCAGCTTCTCCCCCTTCTTTGAATCTTTCCTCTCTTTAATTCGTTCTGTGTTCATTCCAGCAGAAGCAATATGCCACAACATGTCCAGCTTAACGTTGTCTGAGTTATTACAACGATGAGTTCCTAGAGTTTTCAAATAAATTTCACGACGTGACGAGGCATTAGGGTACCTTAAGAGGGTCAAAGTTACTGCTGTCGGCTGCTTCCCCTTCTTTGAAATTTTCCTTTCTTTAATTCGTACTGTGGCAGTCCTTCAGAAGGGATATGCCACTACATGTCCACCTTAACGTTGTCTCAATTATTCCAACGACAAGCTCCACGAGATTTCAAATAAATTTCGCGGAGCGACGAGGCATTTGATCACTTTAAGCGAGACATAGTTACTCCTGCAGCTGCTCCCACTTTTTTAAGCCCTTTCTCTATATCCTTCTTGCTATGGCCACTCGTGCAGAAGCGAAATGCTACAACATGTCCACGTTAACGTTGTCTGAGTTACTGCAACGACGATATCCTCGAGTTTTCAAATAAATTTCGCAGAGTGACAAGGCATTTGGCTACCTTAAGAGAGTCATAGTTAATCGTGTCTGCTGCTCTCACATCTTTAGGCCTTTATCATTCTTCCTATGGCTGGGCCTTTATCATTCTTGCTATGGCCAGTCCTACAGACCCGATATGCCACTATATGTCCACCTGAACGTCGTCACAGTTACTCCCACTACGAGTTTCTCGAGTTAGCAAATGTACTTCGCCGGATAACGAGGCATTTGGCTACCTTAAGAGAGTCATAGTTACTGCGGCCAGCTTCTCCCCCTTCTTTGAATCTTTCCTCTCTTTAATTCGTTCTGTGTTCATTCCAGCAGAAGCAATATGCCACAACATGTCCAGCTTAACGTTGTCTGAGTTATTACAACGATGAGTTCCTAGAGTTTTCAAATAAATTTCACGGCGTGACGAGGCATTAGGGTACCTTAAGAGGGTCAAAGTTACTGCTGTCGGCTGCTTCCCCTTCTTTGAAATTTTCCTTTCTTTAATTCGTACTGTGGCAGTCCTTCAGAAGGGATATGCCACTACATGTCCACCTTAACGTTGTCTCAATTATTCCAACGACAAGCTCCACGAGATTTCAAATAAATTTCGCGGAGCGACGAGGCATTTGATCACTTTAAGCGAGACATAGTTACTCCTGCAGCTGCTCCCACTTTTTTAAGCCCTTTCTCTATATCCTTCTTGCTATGGCCACTCGTGCAGAAGCGAAATGCTACAACATGTCCACGTTAACGTTGTCTGAGTTACTGCAACGACGATATCCTCGAGTTTTCAAATAAATTTCGCAGAGTGACGAGGCATTTGGCTACCTTAAGAGAGTCATAGTTACTCGTGTCGGCTGCTCCCACATCTTTAGGCCTTTATCATTCTTCCTATGGCTGGGCCTTTATCATTCTTGCTATGGCCAGTCCTACAGACCCGATATGCCACTATATGTCCACCTGAACGTCGTCACAGTTACTCCCACTACGAGTTTCTCGAGTTAGCAAATGTACTTCGCCGGATAACGAGGCATTTGGCTACCTTAAGAGAGTCATAGTTACTGCGGCCAGCTTCTCCCCCTTCTTTGAATCTTTCCTCTCTTTAATTCGTTCTGTGTTCATTCCAGCAGAAGCAATATGCCACAACATGTCCAGCTTAACGTTGTCTGAGTTATTACAACGATGAGTTCCTAGAGTTTTCAAATAAATTTCACGGCGTGACGAGGCATTAGGGTACCTTAAGAGGGTCAAAGTTACTGCTGTCGGCTGCTTCCCCTTCTTTGAAATTTTCCTTTCTTTAATTTGTACTGTGGCAGTCCTTCAGAAGGGATATGCCACTACATGTCCACCTTAACGTTGTCTCAATTATTCCAACGACAAGCTCCACGAGATTTCAAATAAATTTCGCGGAGCGACGAGGCATTTGATCACTTTAAGCGAGACATAGTTACTCCTGCAGCTGCTCCCACTTTTTTAAGCCCTTTCTCTATATCCTTCTTGCTATGGCCACTCGTGCAGAAGCGAAATGCTACAACATGTCCACGTTAACGTTGTCTGAGTTACTGCAACGACGATATCCTCGAGTTTTCAAATAAATTTCGCAGAATGACGAGGCATTTGGCTACCTTAAGAGAGTCCTAGTTACTCGTGTCGGCTGCTCCCACATCTTTAGGCCTTTATCATTCTTACTATGGCTAGGCCTTTATCATTCTTGCTATGGCCAGTCCTACAGACCCGATATGCCACTATATGTCCACCTGAACGTCGTCACAGTTACTCCCACTACGAGTTTCTCGAGTTAGCAAATGTACTTCGCCGGATAACGAGGCATTTGGCTACCTTAAGAGAGTCATAGTTACTGCGGCCAGCTTCTCCCCCTTCTTTGAATCTTTCCTCTCTTTAATTCGTTCTGTGTTCATTCCAGCAGAAGCAATATGCCACAACATGTCCAGCTTAACGTTGTCTGAGTTATTACAACGATGAGTTCCTAGAGTTTTCAAATAAATTTCACGGCGTGACGAGGCATTAGGGTACCTTAAGAGGGTCAAAGTTACTGCTGTCGGCTGCTTCCCCTTCTTTGAAATTTTCCTTTCTTTAATTCGTACTGTGGCAGTCCTTCAGAAGGGATATGCCACTACATGTCCACCTTAACGTTGTCTCAATTATTCCAACGACAAGCTCCACGAGATTTCAAATAAATTTCGCGGAGCGACGAGGCATTTGATCACTTTAAGCGAGACATAGTTACTCCTGCAGCTGCTCCCACTTTTTTAAGCCCTTTCTCTATATCCTTCTTGCTATGGCCACTCGTGCAGAAGCGAAATGCTACAACATGTCCACGTTAACGTTGTCTGAGTTACTGCAACGACGATATCCTCGAGTTTTCAAATAAATTTCGCAGAGTGACGAGGCATTTGGCTACCTTAAGAGAGTCATAGTTACTCGTGTCGGCTGCTCCCACATCTTTAGGCCTTTATCATTCTTCCTATGGCTGGGCCTTTATCATTCTTGCTATGGCCAGTCCTACAGACCCGATATGCCACTATATGTCCACCTGAACGTCGTCACAGTTACTCCCACTACGAGTTTCTCGAGTTAGCAAATGCACTTCGCCGGATAACGAGGCATTTGGCTACCTTAAGAGAGTCATAGTTACTGCGGCCAGCTTCTCCCCCTTCTTTGAATCTTTCCTCTCTTTAATTCGTTCTGTGTTCATTCCAGCAGAAGCAATATGCCACAACATGTCCAGCTTAACGTTGTCTGAGTTATTACAACGATGAGTTCCTAGAGTTTTCAAATAAATTTCACGGCGTGACGAGGCATTAGGGTACCTTAAGAGGGTCAAAGTTACTGCTGTCGGCTGCTTCCCCTTCTTTGAAATTTTCCTTTCTTTAATTCGTACTGTGGCAGTCCTTCAGAAGGGATATGGCACTACATGTCCACCTTAACGTTGTCTCAATTATTCCAACGACAAGCTCCACGAGATTTCAAATAAATTTCGCGGAGCGACGAGGCATTTGATCACTTTAAGCGAGACATAGTTACTCCTGCAGCTGCTCCCACTTTTTTAAGCCCTTTCTCTATATCCTTCTTGCTATGGCCACTCGTGCAGAAGCGAAATGCTACAACATGTCCACGTTAACGTTGTCTGAGTTACTGCAACGACGATATCCTCGAGTTTTCAAATAAATTTCGCAGAGTGACGAGGCATTTGGCTACCTTAAGAGAGTCATAGTTACTCGTGTCGGCTGCTCCCACATCTTTAGGCCTTTATCATTCTTCCTATGGCTGGGCCTTTATCATTCTTGCTATGGCCAGTCCTACAGACCCGATATGCCACTATATGTCCACCTGAACGTCGTCACAGTTACTCCCACTACGAGTTTCTCGAGTTAGCAAATGCACTTCGCTGGATAACGAGGCATTTGGCTACCTTAAGAGAGTCATAGTTACTGCGGCCAGCTTCTCCCCCTTCTTTGAATCTTTCCTCTCTTTAATTCGTTCTGTGTTCATTCCAGCAGAAGCAATATGCCACAACATGTCCAGCTTAACGTTGTCTGAGTTATTACAACGATGAGTTCCTAGAGTTTTCAAATAAATTTCACGGCGTGACGAGGCATTAGGGTACCTTAAGAGGGTCAAAGTTACTGCTGTCGGCTGCTTCCCCTTCTTTGAAATTTTCCTTTCTTTAATTCGTACTGTGGCAGTCCTTCAGAAGGGATATGCCACTACATGTCCACCTTAACGTTGTCTCAATTATTCCAACGACAAGCTCCACGAGATTTCAAATAAATTTCGCGGAGCGACGAGGCATTTGATCACTTTAAGCGAGACATAGTTACTCCTGCAGCTGCTCCCACTTTTTTAAGCCCTTTCTCTATATCCTTCTTGCTATGGCCACTCGTGCAGAAGCGAAATGCTACAACATGTCCACGTTAACGTTGTCTGAGTTACTGCAACGACGATATCCTCGAGTTTTCAAATAAATTTCGCAGAGTGACGAGGCATTTGGCTACCTTAAGAGAGTCATAGTTACTCGTGTCGGCTGCTCCCACATCTTTAGGCCTTTATCATTCTTCCTATGGCTGGGCCTTTATCATTCTTGCTATGGCCAGTCCTACAGACCCGATATGCTACTATATGTCCACCTGAACGTCGTCACAGTTACTCCCACTACGAGTTTCTCGAGTTAGCAAATGCACTTCGCCGGATAACGAGGCATTTGGCTACCTTAAGAGAGTCATAGTTACTGCGGCCAGCTTCTCCCCCTTCTTTGAATCTTTCCTCTCTTTAATTCGTTCTGTGTTCATTCCAGCAGAGCCAATATGCCACAACATGTCCAGCTTAACGTTGTCTGAGTTATTACAACGATGAGTTCCTAGAGTTTTCAAATAAATTTCACGGCGTGACGAGGCATTAGGGTACCTTAAGAGGGTCAAAGGTACTGCTGTCGGCTGCTTCCCCTTCTTTGAAATTTTCCTTTCTTTAATTCGTACTGTGGCAGTCCTTCAGAAGGGATATGCCACTACATGTCTACCTTAACGTTGTCTCAATTATTCCAACGACAAGCTCCACGAGATTTCAAATAAATTTCGCGGAGCGACGAGGCATTTGATCACTTTAAGCGAGACATAGTTACTCCTGCAGCTGCTCCCACTTTTTTAAGCCCTTTCTCTATATCCTTCTTGCTATGGCCACTCGTGCAGAAGCGAAATGCTACAACATGTCCACGTTAACGTTGTCTGAGTTACTGCAACGACGATATCCTCGAGTTTTCAAATAAATTTCGCAGAGTGACGAGGCATTTGGCTACCTTAAGAGAGTCATAGTTACTCGTGTCGGCTGCTCCCACATCTTTAGGCCTTTATCATTCTTCCTATGGCTGGGCCTTTATCATTCTTGCTATGGCCAGTCCTACAGACCCGATATGCCACTATATGTCCACCTGAACGTCGTCACAGTTACTCCCACTACGAGTTTCTCGAGTTAGCAAATGTACTTCGCCGGATAACGAGGCATTTGGCTACCTTAAGAGAGTCATAGTTACTGCGGCCAGCTTCTCCCCCTTCTTTGAATCTTTCCTCTCTTTAATTCGTTCTGTGTTCATTCCAGCAGAAGCAATATGCCACAACATGTCCAGCTTAACGTTGTCTGAGTTATTACAACGATGAGTTCCTAGAGTTTTCAAATAAATTTCACGGCGTGACGAGGCATTAGGGTACCTTAAGAGGGTCAAAGTTACTGCTGTCGGCTGCTTCCCCTTCTTTGAAATTTTCCTTTCTTTAATTTGTACTGTGGCAGTCCTTCAGAAGGGATATGCCACTACATGTCCACCTTAACGTTGTCTCAATTATTCCAACGACAAGCTCCACGAGATTTCAAATAAATTTCGCGGAGCGACGAGGCATTTGATCACTTTAAGCGAGACATAGTTACTCCTGCAGCTGCTCCCACTTTTTTAAGCCCTTTCTCTATATCCTTCTTGCTATGGCCACTCGTGCAGAAGCGAAATGCTACAACATGTCCACGTTAACGTTGTCTGAGTTACTGCAACGACGATATCCTCGAGTTTTCAAATAAATTTCGCAGAGTGACGAGGCATTTGGCTACCTTAAGAGAGTCATAGTTACTCGTGTCGGCTGCTCCCACATCTTTAGGCCTTTATCATTCTTACTATGGCTAGGCCTTTATCATTCTTGCTATGGCCAGTCCTACAGACCCGATATGCCACTATATGTCCACCTGAACGTCGGCACAGTTACTCCCACTACGAGTTTCTCGAGTTAGCAAATGTACTTCGCCGGATAACGAGGCATTTGGCTACCTTAAGAGAGTCATAGTTACTGCGGCCAGCTTCTCCCCCTTCTTTGAATCTTTCCTCTCTTTAATTCGTTCTGTGTTCATTCCAGCAGAAGCAATATGCCACAACATGTCCAGCTTAACGTTGTCTGAGTTATTACAACGATGAGTTCCTAGAGTTTTCAAATAAATTTCACGGCGTGACGAGGCATTAGGGTACCTTAAGAGGGTCAAAGTTACTGCTGTCGGCTGCTTCCCCTTCTTTGAAATTTTCCTTTCTTTAATTTGTACTGTGGCAGTCCTTCAGAAGGGATATGCCACTACATGTCCACCTTAACGTTGTCTCAATTATTCCAACGACAAGCTCCACGAGATTTCAAATAAATTTCGCGGAGCGACGAGGCATTTGATCACTTTAAGCGAGACATAGTTACTCCTGCAGCTGCTCCCACTTTTTTAAGCCCTTTCTCTATATCCTTCTTGCTATGGCCACTCGTGCAGAAGCGAAATGCTACAACATGTCCACGTTAACGTTGTCTGAGTTACTGCAACGACGATATCCTCGAGTTTTCAAATAAATTTCGCAGAGTGACGAGGCATTTGGCTACCTTAAGAGAGTCCTAGTTACTCGTGTCGGCTGCTCCCACATCTTTAGGCCTTTATCATTCTTACTATGGCTAGGCCTTTATCATTCTTGCTATGGCCAGTCCTACAGACCCGATATGCCACTATATGTCCACCTGAACGTCGTCACAGTTACTCCCACTACGAGTTTCTCGAGTTAGCAAATGTACTTCGCCGGATAACGAGGCATTTGGCTACCTTAAGAGAGTCATAGTTACTGCGGCCAGCTTCTCCCCCTTCTTTGAATCTTTCCTCTCTTTAATTCGTTCTGTGTTCATTCCAGCAGAAGCAATATGCCACAACATGTCCAGCTTAACGTTGTCTGAGTTATTACAACGATGAGTTCCTAGAGTTTTCAAATAAATTTCACGGCGTGACGAGGCATTAGGGTACCTTAAGAGGGTCAAAGTTACTGCTGTCGGCTGCTTCCCCTTCTTTGAAATTTTCCTTTCTTTAATTCGTACTGTGGCAGTCCTTCAGAAGGGATATGCCACTACATGTCCACCTTAACGTTGTCTCAATTATTCCAACGACAAGCTCCACGAGATTTCAAATAAATTTCGCGGAGCGACGAGGCATTTGATCACTTTAAGCGAGACATAGTTACTCCTGCAGCTGCTCCCACTTTTTTAAGCCCTTTCTCTATATCCTTCTTGCTATGGCCACTCGTGCAGAAGCGAAATGCTACAACATGTCCACGTTAACGTTGTCTGAGTTACTGCAACGACGATATCCTCGAGTTTTCAAATAAATTTCGCAGAGTGACGAGGCATTTGGCTACCTTAAGAGAGTCATAGTTACTCGTGTCGGCTGCTCCCACATCTTTAGGCCTTTATCATTCTTCCTATGGCTGGGCCTTTATCATTCTTGCTATGGCCAGTCCTACAGACCCGATATGCCACTATATGTCCACCTGAACGTCGTCACAGTTACTCCCACTACGAGTTTCTCGAGTTAGCAAATGCACTTCGCCGGATAACGAGGCATTTGGCTACCTTAAGAGAGTCATAGTTACTGCGGCCAGCTTCTCCCCCTTCTTTGAATCTTTCCTCTCTTTAATTCGTTCTGTGTTCATTCCAGCAGAAGCAATATGCCACAACATGTCCAGCTTAACGTTGTCTGAGTTATTACAACGATGAGTTCCTAGAGTTTTCAAATAAATTTCACGGCGTGACGAGGCATTAGGGTACCTTAAGAGGGTCAAAGTTACTGCTGTCGGCTGCTTCCCCTTCTTTGAAATTTTCCTTTCTTTAATTTGTACTGTGGCAGTCCTTCAGAAGGGATATGCCACTACATGTCCACCTTAACGTTGTCTCAATTATTCCAACGACAAGCTCCACGAGATTTCAAATAAATTTCGCGGAGCGACGAGGCATTTGATCACTTTAAGCGAGACATAGTTACTCCTGCAGCTGCTCCCACTTTTTTAAGCCCTTTCTCTATATCCTTCTTGCTATGGCCACTCGTGCAGAAGCGAAATGCTACAACATGTCCACGTTAACGTTGTCTGAGTTACTGCAACGACGATATCCTCGAGTTTTCAAATAAATTTCGCAGAGTGACGAGGCATTTGGCTACCTTAAGAGAGTCCTAGTTACTCGTGTCGGCTGCTCCCACATCTTTAGGCCTTTATCATTCTTACTATGGCTAGGCCTTTATCATTCTTGCTATGGCCAGTCCTACAGACCCGATATGCCACTATATGTCCACCTGAACGTCGTTACAGTTACTCCCACTACGAGTTTCTCGAGTTAGCAAATGTACTTCGCCGGATAACGAGGCATTTGGCTACCTTAAGAGAGTCATAGTTACTGCGGCCAGCTTCTCCCCCTTCTTTGAATCTTTCCTCTCTTTAATTCGTTCTGTGTTCATTCCAGCAGAAGCAATATGCCACAACATGTCCATCTTAACGTTGTCTGAGTTATTACAACGATGAGTTCCTAGAGTTTTCAAATAAATTTCACGGCGTGACGAGGCATTAGGGTACCTTAAGAGGGTCAAAGTTACTGCTGTCGGCTGCTTCCCCTTCTTTGAAATTTTCCTTTCTTTAATTCGTACTGTGGCAGTCCTTCAGAAGGGATATGCCACTACATGTCCACCTTAACGTTGTCTCAATTATTCCAACGACAAGCTCCACGAGATTTCAAATAAATTTCGCGGAGCGACGAGGCATTTGATCACTTTAAGCGAGACATAGTTACTCCTGCAGCTGCTCCCACTTTTTTAAGCCCTTTCTCTATATCCTTCTTGCTATGGCCACTCGTGCAGAAGCGAAATGCTACAACATGTCCACGTTAACGTTGTCTGAGTTACTGCAACGACGATATCCTCGAGTTTTCAAATAAATTTCGCAGAGTGACGAGGCATTTGGCTACCTTAAGAGAGTCATAGTTACTCGTGTCGGCTGCTCCCACATCTTTAGGCCTTTATCATTCTTCCTATGGCTGGGCCTTTATCATTCTTGCTATGGCCAGTCCTACAGACCCGATATGCCACTATATGTCCACCTGAACGTCGTCACAGTTACTCCCACTACGAGTTTCTCGAGTTAGCAAATGCACTTCGCCGGATAACGAGGCATTTGGCTACCTTAAGAGAGTCATAGTTACTGCGGCCAGCTTCTCCCCCTTCTTTGAATCTTTCCTCTCTTTAATTCGTTCTGTGTTCATTCCAGCAGAAGCAATATGCCACAACATGTCCAGCTTAACGTTGTCTGAGTTATTACAACGATGAGTTCCTAGAGTTTTCAAATAAATTTCACGGCGTTACGAGGCATTAGGGTACCTTAAGAGGGTCAAAGTTACTGCTGTCGGCTGCTTCCCCTTCTTTGAAATTTTCCTTTCTTTAATTCGTACTGTGGCAGTCCTTCAGAAGGGATATGCCACTACATGTCCACCTTAACGTTGTCTCAATTATTCCAACGACAAGCTCCACGAGATTTCAAATAAATTTCGCGGAGCGACGAGGCATTTGATCACTTTAAGCGAGACATAGTTACTCCTGCAGCTGCTCCCACTTTTTTAAGCCCTTTCTCTATATCCTTCTTGCTATGGCCACTCGTGCAGAAGCGAAATGCTACAACATGTCCACGTTAACGTTGTCTGAGTTACTGCAACGACGATATCCTCGAGTTTTCAAATAAATTTCGCAGAGTGACGAGGCATTTGGCTACTTTAAGAGAGTCATAGTTACTCGTGTCGGCTGCTCCCACATCTTTAGGCCTTTATCATTCTTCCTATGGCTGGGCCTTTATCATTCTTGCTATGGCCAGTCCTACAGACCCGATATGCCACTATATGTCCACCTGAACGTCGTCACAGTTACTCCCACTACGAGTTTCTCGAGTTAGCAAATGTACTTCGCCGGATAACGAGGCATTTGGCTACCTTAAGAGAGTCATAGTTACTGCGGCCAGCTTCTCCCCCTTCTTTGAATCTTTCCTCTCTTTAATTCGTTCTGTGTTCATTCCAGCAGAAGCAATATGCCACAACATGTCCAGCTTAACGTTGTCTGAGTTATTACAACGATGAGTTCCTAGAGTTTTCAAATAAATTTCACGGCGTGACGAGGCATTAGGGTACCTTAAGAGGGTCAAAGTTACTGCTGTCGGCTGCTTCCCCTTCTTTGAAATTTTCCTTTCTTTAATTTGTACTGTGGCAGTCCTTCAGAAGGGATATGCCACTACATGTCCACCTTAACGTTGTCTCAATTATTCCAACGACAAGCTCCACGAGATTTCAAATAAATTTCGCGGAGCGACGAGGCATTTGATCACTTTAAGCGAGACATAGTTACTCCTGCAGCTGCTCCCACTTTTTTAAGCCCTTTCTCTATATCCTTCTTGCTATGGCCACTCGTGCAGAAGCGAAATGCTACAACATGTCCACGTTAACGTTGTCTGAGTTACTGCAACGACGATATCCTCGAGTTTTCAAATAAATTTCGCAGAGTGACGAGGCATTTGGCTACTTTAAGAGAGTCATAGTTACTCGTGTCGGCTGCTCCCACATCTTTAGGCCTTTATCATTCTTCCTATGGCTGGGCCTTTATCATTCTTGCTATGGCCAGTCCTACAGACCCGATATGCCACTATATGTCCACCTGAACGTCGTCACAGTTACTCCCACTACGAGTTTCTCGAGTTAGCAAATGTACTTCGCCGGATAACGAGGCATTTGGCTACCTTAAGAGAGTCATAGTTACTGCGGCCAGCTTCTCCCCCTTCTTTGAATCTTTCCTCTCTTTAATTCGTTCTGTGTTCATTCCAGCAGAAGCAATATGCCACAACATGTCCAGCTTAACGTTGTCTGAGTTATTACAACGATGAGTTCCTAGAGTTTTCAAATAAATTTCACGGCGTGACGAGGCATTAGGGTACCTTAAGAGGGTCAAAGTTACTGCTGTCGGCTGCTTCCCCTTCTTTGAAATTTTCCTTTCTTTAATTCGTACTGTGGCAGTCCTTCAGAAGGGATATGCCACTACATGTCCACCTTAACGTTGTCTCAATTATTCCAACGACAAGCTCCACGAGATTTCAAATAAATTTCGCGGAGCGACGAGGCATTTGATCACTTTAAGCGAGACATAGTTACTCCTGCAGCTGCTCCCACTTTTTTAAGCCCTTTCTCTATATCCTTCTTGCTATGGCCACTCGTGCAGAAGCGAAATGCTACAACATGTCCACGTTAACGTTGTCTGAGTTACTGCAACGACGATATCCTCGAGTTTTCAAATAAATTTCGCAGAGTGACGAGGCATTTGGCTACCTTAAGGGAGTCACAGTTACTCGTGTCTGCTGCTCCCACATCTTAGGCCTTTATCATTCTTCCTATGGCTGGGCCTTTATCATTCTTGCTATGGCCAGTCCTACAGACCCGATATGCCACTATATGTCCACCTGAACGTCGTCACAGTTACTCCCACTACGAGTTTCTCGAGTTAGCAAATGCACTTCGCCGGATAACGAGGCATTTGGCTACCTTAAGAGAGTCATAGTTACTGCGGCCAGCTTCTCCCCCTTCTTTGAATCTTTCCTCTCTTTAATTCGTTCTGTGTTCATTCCAGCAGAAGCAATATGCCACAACATGTCCAGCTTAACGTTGTCTGAGTTATTACAACGATGAGTTCCTAGAGTTTTCAAATAAATTTCACGGCGTGACGAGGCATTAGGGTACCTTAAGAGGGTCAAAGTTACTGCTGTCGGCTGCTTCCCCTTCTTTGAAATTTTCCTTTCTTTAATTTGTACTGTGGCAGTCCTTCAGAAGGGATATGCCACTACATGTCCACCTTAACGTTGTCTCAATTATTCCAACGACAAGCTCCACGAGATTTCAAATAAATTTCGCGGAGCGACGAGGCATTTGATCACTTTAAGCGAGACATAGTTACTCCTGCAGCTGCTCCCACTTTTTTAAGCCCTTTCTCTATATCCTTCTTGCTATGGCCACTCGTGCAGAAGCGAAATGCTACAACATGTCCACGTTAACGTTGTCTGAGTTACTGCAACGACGATATCCTCGAGTTTTCAAATAAATTTCGCAGAGTGACGAGGCATTTGGCTACCTTAAGAGAGTCCTAGTTACTCGTGTCGGCTGCTCCCACATCTTTAGGCCTTTATCATTCTTACTATGGCTAGGCCTTTATCATTCTTGCTATGGCCAGTCCTACAGACCCGATATGCCACTATATGTCCACCTGAACGTCGTTACAGTTACTCCCACTACGAGTTTCTCGAGTTAGCAAATGTACTTCGCCGGATAACGAGGCATTTGGCTACCTTAAGAGAGTCATAGTTACTGCGGCCAGCTTCTCCCCCTTCTTTGAATCTTTCCTCTCTTTAATTCGTTCTGTGTTCATTCCAGCAGAAGCAATATGCCACAACATGTCCATCTTAACGTTGTCTGAGTTATTACAACGATGAGTTCCTAGAGTTTTCAAATAAATTTCACGGCGTGACGAGGCATTAGGGTACCTTAAGAGGGTCAAAGTTACTGCTGTCGGCTGCTTCCCCTTCTTTGAAATTTTCCTTTCTTTAATTCGTACTGTGGCAGTCCTTCAGAAGGGATATGCCACTACATGTCCACCTTAACGTTGTCTCAATTATTCCAACGACAAGCTCCACGAGATTTCAAATAAATTTCGCGGAGCGACGAGGCATTTGATCACTTTAAGCGAGACATAGTTACTCCTGCAGCTGCTCCCACTTTTTTAAGCCCTTTCTCTATATCCTTCTTGCTATGGCCACTCGTGCAGAAGCGAAATGCTACAACATGTCCACGTTAACGTTGTCTGAGTTACTGCAACGACGATATCCTCGAGTTTTCAAATAAATTTCGCAGAGTGACGAGGCATTTGGCTACCTTAAGAGAGTCATAGTTACTCGTGTCGGCTGCTCCCACATCTTTAGGCCTTTATCATTCTTCCTATGGCTGGGCCTTTATCATTCTTGCTATGGCCAGTCCTACAGACCCGATATGCCACTATATGTCCACCTGAACGTCGTCACAGTTACTCCCACTACGAGTTTCTCGAGTTAGCAAATGCACTTCGCCGGATAACGAGGCATTTGGCTACCTTAAGAGAGTCATAGTTACTGCGGCCAGCTTCTCCCCCTTCTTTGAATCTTTCCTCTCTTTAATTCGTTCTGTGTTCATTCCAGCAGAAGCAATATGCCACAACATGTCCAGCTTAACGTTGTCTGAGTTATTACAACGATGAGTTCCTAGAGTTTTCAAATAAATTTCACGGCGTTACGAGGCATTAGGGTACCTTAAGAGGGTCAAAGTTACTGCTGTCGGCTGCTTCCCCTTCTTTGAAATTTTCCTTTCTTTAATTCGTACTGTGGCAGTCCTTCAGAAGGGATATGCCACTACATGTCCACCTTAACGTTGTCTCAATTATTCCAACGACAAGCTCCACGAGATTTCAAATAAATTTCGCGGAGCGACGAGGCATTTGATCACTTTAAGCGAGACATAGTTACTCCTGCAGCTGCTCCCACTTTTTTAAGCCCTTTCTCTATATCCTTCTTGCTATGGCCACTCGTGCAGAAGCGAAATGCTACAACATGTCCACGTTAACGTTGTCTGAGTTACTGCAACGACGATATCCTCGAGTTTTCAAATAAATTTCGCAGAGTGACGAGGCATTTGGCTACTTTAAGAGAGTCATAGTTACTCGTGTCGGCTGCTCCCACATCTTTAGGCCTTTATCATTCTTCCTATGGCTGGGCCTTTATCATTCTTGCTATGGCCAGTCCTACAGACCCGATATGCCACTATATGTCCACCTGAACGTCGTCACAGTTACTCCCACTACGAGTTTCTCGAGTTAGCAAATGTACTTCGCCGGATAACGAGGCATTTGGCTACCTTAAGAGAGTCATAGTTACTGCGGCCAGCTTCTCCCCCTTCTTTGAATCTTTCCTCTCTTTAATTCGTTCTGTGTTCATTCCAGCAGAAGCAATATGCCACAACATGTCCAGCTTAACGTTGTCTGAGTTATTACAACGATGAGTTCCTAGAGTTTTCAAATAAATTTCACGGCGTGACGAGGCATTAGGGTACCTTAAGAGGGTCAAAGTTACTGCTGTCGGGTGCTTCCCCTTCTTTGAAATTTTCCTTTCTTTAATTTGTACTGTGGCAGTCCTTCAGAAGGGATATGCCACTACATGTCCACCTTAACGTTGTCTCAATTATTCCAACGACAAGCTCCACGAGATTTCAAATAAATTTCGCGGAGCGACGAGGCATTTGATCACTTTAAGCGAGACATAGTTACTCCTGCAGCTGCTCCCACTTTTTTAAGCCCTTTCTCTATATCCTTCTTGCTATGGCCACTCGTGCAGAAGCGAAATGCTACAACATGTCCACGTTAACGTTGTCTGAGTTACTGCAACGACGATATCCTCGAGTTTTCAAATAAATTTCGCAGAGTGACGAGGCATTTGGCTACCTTAAGAGAGTCCTAGTTACTCGTGTCGGCTGCTCCCACATCTTTAGGCCTTTATCATTCTTACTATGGCTAGGCCTTTATCATTCTTGCTATGGCCAGTCCTACAGACACGATATGCCACTATATGTCCACCTGAACGTCGTCACAGTTACTCCCACTACGAGTTTCTCGAGTTAGCAAATGTACTTCGCCGGATAACGAGGCATTTGGCAACCTTAAGAGAGTCATAGTTACTGCGGCCAGCTTCTCCCCCTTCTTTGAATCTTTCCTCTCTTTAATTCGTTCTGTGTTCATTCCAGCAGAAGCAATATGCCACAACATGTCCAGCTTAACGTTGTCTGAGTTATTACAACGATGAGTTCCTAGAGTTTTCAAATAAATTTCACGACGTGACGAGGCATTAGGGTACCTTAAGAGGGTCAAAGTTACTGCTGTCGGCTGCTTCCCCTTCTTTGAAATTTTCCTTTCTTTAATTCGTACTGTGGCAGTCCTTCAGAAGGGATATGCCACTACATGTCCACCTTAACGTTGTCTCAATTATTCCAACGACAAGCTCCACGAGATTTCAAATAAATTTCGCGGAGCGACGAGGCATTTGATCACTTTAAGCGAGACATAGTTACTCCTGCAGCTGCTCCCACTTTTTTAAGCCCTTTCTCTATATCCTTCTTGCTATGGCCACTCGTGCAGAAGCGAAATGCTACAACATGTCCACGTTAACGTTGTCTGAGTTACTGCAACGACGATATCCTCGAGTTTTCAAATAAATTTCGCAGAGTGACAAGGCATTTGGCTACCTTAAGAGAGTCATAGTTACTCGTGTCTGCTGCTCTCACATCTTTAGGCCTTTATCATTCTTCCTATGGCTGGGCCTTTATCATTCTTGCTATGGCCAGTCCTACAGACCCGATATGCCACTATATGTCCACCTGAACGTCGTCACAGTTACTCCCACTACGAGTTTCTCGAGTTAGCAAATGTACTTCGCCGGATAACGAGGCATTTGGCTACCTTAAGAGAGTCATAGTTACTGCGGCCAGCTTCTCCCCCTTCTTTGAATCTTTCCTCTCTTTAATTCGTTCTGTGTTCATTCCAGCAGAGCCAATATGCCACAACATGTCCAGCTTAACGTTGTCTGAGTTATTACAACGATGAGTTCCTAGAGTTTTCAAATAAATTTCACGGCGTGACGAGGCATTAGGGTACCTTAAGAGGGTCAAAGTTACTGCTGTCGGCTGCTTCCCCTTCTTTGAAATTTTCCTTTCTTTAATTCGTACTGTGGCAGTCCTTCAGAAGGGATATGCCACTACATGTCCACCTTAACGTTGTCTCAATTATTCCAACGACAAGCTCCACGAGATTTCAAATAAATTTCGCGGAGCGACGAGGCATTTGATCACTTTAAGCGAGACATAGTTACTCCTGCAGCTGCTCCCACTTTTTTAAGCCCTTTCTCTATATCCTTCTTGCTATGGCCACTCGTGCAGAAGCGAAATGCTACAACATGTCCACGTTAACGTTGTCTGAGTTACTGCAACGACGATATCCTCGAGTTTTCAAATAAATTTCGCAGAGTGACGAGGCATTTGGCTACCTTAAGAGAGTCATAGTTACTCGTGTCGGCTGCTCCCACATCTTTAGGCCTTTATCATTCTTCCTATGGCTGGGCCTTTATCATTCTTGCTATGGCCAGTCCTACAGACCCGATATGCTACTATATGTCCACCTGAACGTCGTCACAGTTACTCCCACTACGAGTTTCTCGAGTTAGCAAATGCACTTCGCCGGATAACGAGGCATTTGGCTACCTTAAGAGAGTCATAGTTACTGCGGCCAGCTTCTCCCCCTTCTTTGAATCTTTCCTCTCTTTAATTCGTTCTGTGTTCATTCCAGCAGAAGCAATATGCCACAACATGTCCAGCTTAACGTTGTCTGAGTTATTACAACGATGAGTTCCTAGAGTTTTCAAATAAATTTCACGGCGTGACGAGGCATTAGGGTACCTTAAGAGGGTCAAAGTTACTGCTGTCGGCTGCTTCCCCTTCTTTGAAATTTTCCTTTCTTTAATTCGTACTGTGGCAGTCCTTCAGAAGGGATATGGCACTACATGTCCACCTTAACGTTGTCTCAATTATTCCAACGACAAGCTCCACGAGATTTCAAATAAATTTCGCGGAGCGACGAGGCATTTGATCACTTTAAGCGAGACATAGTTACTCCTGCAGCTGCTCCCACTTTTTTAAGCCCTTTCTCTATATCCTTCTTGCTATGGCCACTCGTGCAGAAGCGAAATGCTACAACATGTCCACGTTAACGTTGTCTGAGTTACTGCAACGACGATATCCTCGAGTTTTCAAATAAATTTCGCAGAGTGACGAGGCATTTGGCTACCTTAAGAGAGTCATAGTTACTCGTGTCGGCTGCTCCCACATCTTTAGGCCTTTATCATTCTTCCTATGGCTGGGCCTTTATCATTCTTGCTATGGCCAGTCCTACAGACCCGATATGCCACTATATGTCCACCTGAACGTCGTCACAGTTACTCCCACTACGAGTTTCTCGAGTTAGCAAATGTACTTCGCCGGATAACGAGGCATTTGGCTACCTTAAGAGAGTCATAGTTACTGCGGCCAGCTTCTCCCCCTTCTTTGAATCTTTCCTCTCTTTAATTCGTTCTGTGTTCATTCCAGCAGAAGCAATATGCCACAACATGTCCAGCTTAACGTTGTCTGAGTTATTACAACGATGAGTTCCTAGAGTTTTCAAATAAATTTCACGGCGTGACGAGGCATTAGGGTACCTTAAGAGGGTCAAAGTTACTGCTGTCGGCTGCTTCCCCTTCTTTGAAATTTTCCTTTCTTTAATTTGTACTGTGGCAGTCCTTCAGAAGGGATATGCCACTACATGTCCACCTTAACGTTGTCTCAATTATTCCAACGACAAGCTCCACGAGATTTCAAATAAATTTCGCGGAGCGACGAGGCATTTGATCACTTTAAGCGAGACATAGTTACTCCTGCAGCTGCTCCCACTTTTTTAAGCCCTTTCTCTATATCCTTCTTGCTATGGCCACTCGTGCAGAAGCGAAATGCTACAACATGTCCACGTTAACGTTGTCTGAGTTACTGCAACGACGATATCCTCGAGTTTTCAAATAAATTTCGCAGAGTGACGAGGCATTTGGCTACCTTAAGAGAGTCATAGTTACTCGTGTCGGCTGCTCCCACATCTTTAGGCCTTTATCATTCTTACTATGGCTAGGCCTTTATCATTCTTGCTATGGCCAGTCCTACAGACCCGATATGCCACTATATGTCCACCTGAACGTCGTCACAGTTACTCCCACTACGAGTTTCTCGAGTTAGCAAATGTACTTCGCCGGATAACGAGGCATTTGGCTACCTTAAGAGAGTCATAGTTACTGCGGCCAGCTTCTCCCCCTTCTTTGAATCTTTCCTCTCTTTAATTCGTTCTGTGTTCATTCCAGCAGAAGCAATATGCCACAACATGTCCAGCTTAACGTTGTCTGAGTTATTACAACGATGAGTTCCTAGAGTTTTCAAATAAATTTCACGGCGTGACGAGGCATTAGGGTACCTTAAGAGGGTCAAAGTTACTGCTGTCGGCTGCTTCCCCTTCTTTGAAATTTTCCTTTCTTTAATTTGTACTGTGGCAGTCCTTCAGAAGGGATATGCCACTACATGTCCACCTTAACGTTGTCTCAATTATTCCAACGACAAGCTCCACGAGATTTCAAATAAATTTCGCGGAGCGACGAGGCATTTGATCACTTTAAGCGAGACATAGTTACTCCTGCAGCTGCTCCCACTTTTTTAAGCCCTTTCTCTATATCGTTCTTGCTATGGCCACTCGTGCAGAAGCGAAATGCTACAACATGTCCACGTTAACGTTGTCTGAGTTACTGCAACGACGATATCCTCGAGTTTTCAAATAAATTTCGCAGAGTGACGAGGCATTTGGCTACCTTAAGAGAGTCCTAGTTACTCGTGTCGGCTGCTCCCACATCTTTAGGCCTTTATCATTCTTACTATGGCTAGGCCTTTATCATTCTTGCTATGGCCAGTCCTACAGACCCGATATGCCACTATATGTCCACCTGAACGTCGTCACAGTTACTCCCACTACGAGTTTCTCGAGTTAGCAAATGTACTTCGCCGGATAACGAGGCATTTGGCTACCTTAAGACAGTCATAGTTACTGCGGCCAGCTTCTCCCCCTTCTTTGAATCTTTCCTCTCTTTAATTCGTTCTGTGTTCATTCCAGCAGAAGCAATATGCCACAACATGTCCAGCTTAACGTTGTCTGAGTTATTACAACGATGAGTTCCTAGAGTTTTCAAATAAATTTCACGGCGTGACGAGGCATTAGGGTACCTTAAGAGGGTCAAAGTTACTGCTGTCGGCTGCTTCCCCTTCTTTGAAATTTTCCTTTCTTTAATTTGTACTGTGGCAGTCCTTCAGAAGGGATATGCCACTACATGTCCACCTTAACGTTGTCTCAATTATTCCAACGACAAGCTCCACGAGATTTCAAATAAATTTCGCGGAGCGACGAGGCATTTGATCACTTTAAGCGAGACATAGTTACTCCTGCAGCTGCTCCCACTTTTTTAAGCCCTTTCTCTATATCCTTCTTGCTATGGCCACTCGTGCAGAAGCGAAATGCTACAACATGTCCACGTTAACGTTGTCTGAGTTACTGCAACGACGATATCCTCGAGTTTTCAAATAAATTTCGCAGAGTGACGAGGCATTTGGCTACCTTAAGAGAGTCCTAGTTACTCGTGTCGGCTGCTCCCACATCTTTAGGCCTTTATCATTCTTACTATGGCTAGGCCTTTATCATTCTTGCTATGGCCAGTCCTACAGACCCGATATGCCACTATATGTCCACCTGAACGTCGTCACAGTTACTCCCACTACGAGTTTCTCGAGTTAGCAAATGTACTTCGCCGGATAACGAGGCATTTGGCAACCTTAAGAGAGTCATAGTTACTGCGGCCAGCTTCTCCCCCTTCTTTGAATCTTTCCTCTCTTTAATTCGTTCTGTGTTCATTCCAGCAGAAGCAATATGCCACAACATGTCCAGCTTAACGTTGTCTGAGTTATTACAACGATGAGTTCCTAGAGTTTTCAAATAAATTTCACGACGTGACGAGGCATTAGGGTACCTTAAGAGGGTCAAAGATACTGCTGTCGGCTGCTTCCCCTTCTTTGAAATTTTCCTTTCTTTAATTCGTACTGTGGCAGTCCTTCAGAAGGGATATGCCACTACATGTCCACCTTAACGTTGTCTCAATTATTCCAACGACAAGCTCCACGAGATTTCAAATAAATTTCGCGGAGCGACGAGGCATTTGATCACTTTAAGCGAGACATAGTTACTCCTGCAGCTGCTCCCACTTTTTTAAGCCCTTTCTCTATATCCTTCTTGCTATGGCCACTCGTGCAGAAGCGAAATGCTACAACATGTCCACGTTAACGTTGTCTGAGTTACTGCAACGACGATATCCTCGAGTTTTCAAATAAATTTCGCAGAGTGACAAGGCATTTGGCTACCTTAAGAGAGTCATAGTTACTCGTGTCTGCTGCTCTCACATCTTTAGGCCTTTATCATTCTTCCTATGGCTGGGCCTTTATCATTCTTGCTATGGCCAGTCCTACAGACCCGATATGCCACTATATGTCCACCTGAACGTCGTCACAGTTACTCCCACTACGAGTTTCTCGAGTTAGCAAATGTACTTCGCCGGATAACGAGGCATTTGGCTACCTTAAGAGAGTCATAGTTACTGCGGCCAGCTTCTCCCCCTTCTTTGAATCTTTCCTCTCTTTAATTCGTTCTGTGTTCATTCCAGCAGAGCCAATATGCCACAACATGTCCAGCTTAACGTTGTCTGAGTTATTACAACGATGAGTTCCTAGAGTTTTCAAATAAATTTCACGGCGTGACGAGGCATTAGGGTACCTTAAGAGGGTCAAAGTTACTGCTGTCGGCTGCTTCCCCTTCTTTGAAATTTTCCTTTCTTTAATTCGTACTGTGGCAGTCCTTCAGAAGGGATATGCCACTACATGTCCACCTTAACGTTGTCTCAATTATTCCAACGACAAGCTCCACGAGATTTCAAATAAATTTCGCGGAGCGACGAGGCATTTGATCACTTTAAGCGAGACATAGTTACTCCTGCAGCTGCTCCCACTTTTTTAAGCCCTTTCTCTATATCCTTCTTGCTATGGCCACTCGTGCAGAAGCGAAATGCTACAACATGTCCACGTTAACGTTGTCTGAGTTACTGCAACGACGATATCCTCGAGTTTTCAAATAAATTTCGCAGAGTGACGAGGCATTTGGCTACCTTAAGAGAGTCATAGTTACTCGTGTCGGCTGCTCCCACATCTTTAGGCCTTTATCATTCTTCCTATGGCTGGGCCTTTATCATTCTTGCTATGGCCAGTCCTACAGACCCGATATGCTACTATATGTCCACCTGAACGTCGTCACAGTTACTCCCACTACGAGTTTCTCGAGTTAGCAAATGCACTTCGCCGGATAACGAGGCATTTGGCTACCTTAAGAGAGTCATAGTTACTGCGGCCAGCTTCTCCCCCTTCTTTGAATCTTTCCTCTCTTTAATTCGTTCTGTGTTCATTCCAGCAGAAGCAATATGCCACAACATGTCCAGCTTAACGTTGTCTGAGTTATTACAACGATGAGTTCCTAGAGTTTTCAAATAAATTTCACGGCGTGACGAGGCATTAGGGTACCTTAAGAGGGTCAAAGTTACTGCTGTCGGCTGCTTCCCCTTCTTTGAAATTTTCCTTTCTTTAATTCGTACTGTGGCAGTCCTTCAGAAGGGATATGGCACTACATGTCCACCTTAACGTTGTCTCAATTATTCCAACGACAAGCTCCACGAGATTTCAAATAAATTTCGCGGAGCGACGAGGCATTTGATCACTTTAAGCGAGACATAGTTACTCCTGCAGCTGCTCCCACTTTTTTAAGCCCTTTCTCTATATCCTTCTTGCTATGGCCACTCGTGCAGAAGCGAAATGCTACAACATGTCCACGTTAACGTTGTCTGAGTTACTGCAACGACGATATCCTCGAGTTTTCAAATAAATTTCGCAGAGTGACGAGGCATTTGGCTACCTTAAGAGAGTCATAGTTACTCGTGTCGGCTGCTCCCACATCTTTAGGCCTTTATCATTCTTACTATGGCTAGGCCTTTATCATTCTTGCTATGGCCAGTCCTACAGACCCGATATGCCACTATATGTCCACCTGAACGTCGTCACAGTTACTCCCACTACGAGTTTCTCGAGTTAGCAAATGTACTTCGCCGGATAACGAGGCATTTGGCTACCTTAAGAGAGTCATAGTTACTGCGGCCAGCTTCTCCCCCTTCTTTGAATCTTTCCTCTCTTTAATTCGTTCTGTGTTCATTCCAGCAGAAGCAATATGCCACAACATGTCCAGCTTAACGTTGTCTGAGTTATTACAACGATGTGTTCCTAGAGTTTTCAAATAAATTTCACGGCGTGACGAGGCATTAGGGTACCTTAAGAGGGTCAAAGTTACTGCTGTCGGCTGCTTCCCCTTCTTTGAAATTTTCCTTTCTTTAATTCGTACTGTGGCAGTCCTTCAGAAGGGATATGCCACTACATGTCCACCTTAACGTTGTCTCAATTATTCCAACGACAAGCTCCACGAGATTTCAAATAAATTTCGCGGAGCGACGAGGCATTTGATCACTTTAAGCGAGACATAGTTACTCCTGCAGCTGCTCCCACTTTTTTAAGCCCTTTCTCTATATCCTTCTTGCTATGGCCACTCGTGCAGAAGCGAAATGCTACAACATGTCCACGTTAACGTTGTCTGAGTTACTGCAACGACGATATCCTCGAGTTTTCAAATAAATTTCGCAGAGTGACGAGGCATTTGGCTACCTTAAGAGAGTCCTAGTTACTCGTGTCGGCTGCTCCCACATCTTTAGGCCTTTATCATTCTTACTATGGCTAGGCCTTTATCATTCTTGCTATGGCCAGTCCTACAGACCCGATATGCCACTATATGTCCACCTGAACGTCGTCACAGTTACTCCCACTACGAGTTTCTCGAGTTAGCAAATGTACTTCGCCGGATAACGAGGCATTTGGCTACCTTAAGAGAGTCATAGTTACTGCGGCCAGCTTCTCCCCCTTCTTTGAATCTTTCCTCTCTTTAATTCGTTCTGTGTTCATTCCAGCAGAAGCAATATGCCACAACATGTCCAGCTTAACGTTGTCTGAGTTATTACAACGATGAGTTCCTAGAGTTTTCAAATAAATTTCACGGCGTGACGAGGCATTAGGGTACCTTAAGAGGGTCAAAGTTACTGCTGTCGGCTGCTTCCCCTTCTTTGAAATTTTCCTTTCTTTAATTCGTACTGTGGCAGTCCTTCAGAAGGGATATGCCACTACATGTCCACCTTAACGTTGTCTCAATTATTCCAACGACAAGCTCCACGAGATTTCAAATAAATTTCGCGGAGCGACGAGGCATTTGATCACTTTAAGCGAGACATAGTTACTCCTGCAGCTGCTCCCACTTTTTTAAGCCCTTTCTCTATATCCTTCTTGCTATGGCCACTCGTGCAGAAGCGAAATGCTACAACATGTCCACGTTAACGTTGTCTGAGTTACTGCAACGACGATATCCTCGAGTTTTCAAATAAATTTCGCAGAGTGACGAGGCATTTGGCTACCTTAAGAGACTCATAGTTACTCGTGTCGGCTGCTCCCACATCTTTAGGCCTTTATCATTCTTCCTATGGCTGGGCCTTTATCATTCTTGCTATGGCCAGTCCTACAGACCCGATATGCTACTATATGTCCACCTGAACGTCGTCACAGTTACTCCCACTACGAGTTTCTCGAGTTAGCAAATGCACTTCGCCGGATAACGAGGCATTTGGCTACCTTAAGAGAGTCATAGTTACTGCGGCCAGCTTCTCCCCCTTCTTTGAATCTTTCCTCTCTTTAATTCGTTCTGTGTTCATTCCAGCAGAAGCAATATGCCACAACATGTCCAGCTTAACGTTGTCTGAGTTATTACAACGATGAGTTCCTAGAGTTTTCAAATGAATTTCACGGCGTGACGAGGCATTAGGGTACCTTAAGAGGGTCAAAGTTACTGCTGTCGGCTGCTTCCCCTTCTTTGAAATTTTCCTTTCTTTAATTTGTACTGTGGCAGTCCTTCAGAAGGGATATGCCACTACATGTCCACCTTAACGTTGTCTCAATTATTCCAACGACAAGCTCCACGAGATTTCAAATAAATTTCGCGGAGCGATGAGGCATTTGATCACTTTAAGCGAGACATAGTTACTCCTGCAGCTGCTCCCACTTTTTTAAGCCCTTTCTCTATATCCTTCTTGCTATGGCCACTCGTGCAGAAGCGAAATGCTACAACATGTCCACGTTAACGTTGTCTGAGTTACTGCAACGACGATATCCTCGAGTTTTCAAATAAATTTCGCAGAGTGACGAGGCATTTGGCTACCTTAAGAGAGTCCTAGTTACTCGTGTCGGCTGCTCCCACATCTTTAGGCCTTTATCATTCTTACTATGGCTAGGCCTTTATCATTCTTGCTATGGCCAGTCCTACAGACCCGATATGCCACTATATGTCCACCTGAACGTCGTCACAGTTACTCCCACTACGAGTTTCTCGAGTTAGCAAATGTACTTCGCCGGATAACGAGGCATTTGGCTACCTTAAGAGAGTCATAGTTACTGCGGCCAGCTTCTCCCCCTTCTTTGAATCTTTCCTCTCTTTAATTCGTTCTGTGTTCATTCCAGCAGAAGCAATATGCCACAACATGTCCAGCTTAACGTTGTCTGAGTTATTACAACGATGAGTTCCTAGAGTTTTCAAATAAATTTCACGGCGTGACGAGGCATTAGGGTACCTTAAGAGGGTCAAAGTTACTGCTGTCGGCTGCTTCCCCTTCTTTGAAATTTTCCTTTCTTTAATTTGTACTGTGGCAGTCCTTCAGAAGGGATATGCCACTACATGTCCACCTTAACGTTGTCTCAATTATTCCAACGACAAGCTCCACGAGATTTCAAATAAATTTCGCGGAGCGACGAGGCATTTGATCACTTTAAGCGAGACACAGTTACTCCTGCAGCTGCTCCCACTTTTTTAAGCCCTTTCTCTATATCGTTCTTGCTATGGCCACTCGTGCAGAAGCGAAATGCTACAACATGTCCACGTTAACGTTGTCTGAGTTACTGCAACGACGATATCCTCGAGTTTTCAAATAAATTTCGCAGAGTGACGAGGCATTTGGCTACCTTAAGAGAGTCCTAGTTACTCGTGTCGGCTGCTCCCACATCTTTAGGCCTTTATCATTCTTACTATGGCTAGGCCTTTATCATTCTTGCTATGGCCAGTCCTACAGACCCGATATGCCACTATATGTCCACCTGAACGTCGTCACAGTTACTCCCACTACGAGATTCTCGAGTTAGCAAATGTACTTCGCCGGATAACGAGGCATTTGGATACCTTAAGAGAGTCATAGTTACTGCGGCCAGCTTCTCCCCCTTCTTTGAATCTTTCCTCTCTTTAATTCGTTCTGTGTTCATTCCAGCAGAAGCAATATGCCACAACATGTCCAGCTTAACGTTGTCTGAGTTATTACAACGATGAGTTCCTAGAGTTTTCAAATAAATTTCACGGCGTGACGAGGCATTAGGGTACCTTAAGAGGGTCAAAGTTACTGCTGTCGGCTGCTTCCCCTTCTTTGAAATTTTCCTTTCTTTAATTCGTACTGTGGCAGTCCTTCAGAAGGGATATGCCACTACATGTCCACCTTAACGTTGTCTCAATTATTCCAACGACAAGCTCCACGAGATTTCAAATAAATTTCGCGGAGCGACGAGGCATTTGATCACTTTAAGCGAGACATAGTTACTCCTGCAGCTGCTCCCACTTTTTTAAGCCCTTTCTCTATATCCTTCTTGCTATGGCCACTCGTGCAGAAGCGAAATGCTACAACATGTCCACGTTAACGTTGTCTGAGTTACTGCAACGACGATATCCTCGAGTTTTCAAATAAATTTCGCAGAGTGACGAGGCATTTGGCTACCTTAAGAGACTCATAGTTACTCGTGTCGGCTGCTCCCACATCTTTAGGCCTTTATCATTCTTCCTATGGCTGGGCCTTTATCATTCTTGCTATGGCCAGTCCTACAGACCCGATATGCTACTATATGTCCACCTGAACGTCGTCACAGTTACTCCCACTACGAGTTTCTCGAGTTAGCAAATGCACTTCGCCGGATAACGAGGCATTTGGCTACCTTAAGAGAGTCATAGTTACTGCGGCCAGCTTCTCCCCCTTCTTTGAATCTTTCCTCTCTTTAATTCGTTCTGTGTTCATTCCAGCAGAAGCAATATGCCACAACATGTCCAGCTTAACGTTGTCTGAGTTATTACAACGATGAGTTCCTAGAGTTTTCAAATAAATTTCACGGCGTGACGAGGCATTAGGGTACCTTAAGAGGGTCAAAGTTACTGCTGTCGGCTGCTTCCCCTTCTTTGAAATTTTCCTTTCTTTAATTTGTACTGTGGCAGTCCTTCAGAAGGGATATGCCACTACATGTCCACCTTAACGTTGTCTCAATTATTCCAACGACAAGCTCCACGAGATTTCAAATAAATTTCGCGGAGCGATGAGGCATTTGATCACTTTAAGCGAGACATAGTTACTCCTGCAGCTGCTCCCACTTTTTTAAGCCCTTTCTCTATATCCTTCTTGCTATGGCCACTCGTGCAGAAGCGAAATGCTACAACATGTCCACGTTAACGTTGTCTGAGTTACTGCAACGACGATATCCTCGAGTTTTCAAATAAATTTCGCAGAGTGACGAGGCATTTGGCTACCTTAAGAGAGTCCTAGTTACTCGTGTCGGCTGCTCCCACATCTTTAGGCCTTTATCATTCTTACTATGGCTAGGCCTTTATCATTCTTGCTATGGCCAGTCCTACAGACCCGATATGCCACTATATGTCCACCTGAACGTCGTCACAGTTACTCCCACTACGAGTTTCTCGAGTTAGCAAATGTACTTCGCCGGATAACGAGGCATTTGGCTACCTTAAGAGAGTCATAGTTACTGCGGCCAGCTTCTCCCCCTTCTTTGAATCTTTCCTCTCTTTAATTCGTTCTGTGTTCATTCCAGCAGAAGCAATATGCCACAACATGTCCAGCTTAACGTTGTCTGAGTTATTACAACGATGAGTTCCTAGAGTTTTCAAATAAATTTCACGGCGTGACGAGGCATTAGGGTACCTTAAGAGGGTCAAAGTTACTGCTGTCGGCTGCTTCCCCTTCTTTGAAATTTTCCTTTCTTTAATTCGTACTGTGGCAGTCCTTCAGAAGGGATATGCCACTACATGTCCACCTTAACGTTGTCTCAATTATTCCAACGACAAGCTCCACGAGATTTCAAATAAATTTCGCGGAGCGACGAGGCATTTGATCACTTTAAGCGAGACATAGTTACTCCTGCAGCTGCTCCCACTTTTTTAAGCCCTTTCTCTATATCCTTCTTGCTATGGCCACTCGTGCAGAAGCGAAATGCTACAACATGTCCACGTTAACGTTGTCTGAGTTACTGCAACGACGATATCCTCGAGTTTTCAAATAAATTTCGCAGAGTGACGAGGCATTTGGCTACCTTAAGAGAGTCCTAGTTACTCGTGTCGGCTGCTCCCACATCTTTAGGCCTTTATCATTCTTACTATGGCTAGGCCTTTATCATTCTTGCTATGGCCAGTCCTACAGACCCGATATGCCACTATATGTCCACCTGAACGTCGTCACAGTTACTCCCACTACGAGTTTCTCGAGTTAGCAAATGTACTTCGCCGGATAACGAGGCATTTGGCTACCTTAAGAGAGTCATAGTTACTGCGGCCAGCTTCTCCCCCTTCTTTGAATCTTTCCTCTCTTTAATTCGTTCTGTGTTCATTCCAGCAGAAGCAATATGCCACAACATGTCCAGCTTAACGTTGTCTGAGTTATTACAACGATGAGTTCCTAGAGTTTTCAAATAAATTTCACGGCGTGACGAGGCATTAGGGTACCTTAAGAGGGTCAAAGTTACTGCTGTCGGCTGCTTCCCCTTCTTTGAAATTTTCCTTTCTTTAATTCGTACTGTGGCAGTCCTTCAGAAGGGATATGCCACTACATGTCCACCTTAACGTTGTCTCAATTATTCCAACGACAAGCTCCACGAGATTTCAAATAAATTTCGCGGAGCGACGAGGCATTTGATCACTTTAAGCGAGACATAGTTACTCCTGCAGCTGCTCCCACTTTTTTAAGCCCTTTCTGTGGTGTCACCGCTAGACACCACACTTGCTAGGTGGTAACTTAAATCGGCCGCGGTCCTGTAGTACATGTCGGACCCGCGTGTCGCCACTGTGTAATCGCAAACCTAGCGCCACCAAATGGCAGGTCACAAGACACGGACATGACCTCGCCCCAGTTGTACGGACGACATAGCTTGCGACCAGACCTACCAAGTCTTCCTCTCATTTGCCGAGAGACTGATAGAATAGCCTTCAGCTTATTCCCTAGCTACTACCTAGCAAGGCGCCAATTGTATCAGTGCTAATAGCTTACTACTATTCAAGAGATGTATTCCAACAAGAGAATAAAGTTAAGTATATTATTCCAGCTACGTACTGTTCTTCTTATTCATTAATAAGTCTCATGTTCCAGTACTTCACGCCCGTCTGCGCTAGTTTAGCGTGCACTTTCAGCCACTTCGATCTACAAGGTGTTGGCCTAGCTGCCGACACATCACTTTCTCTATATCCTTCTTGCTATGGCCACTCGTGCAGAAGCGAAATGCTACAACATGTCCACGTTAACGTTGTCTGAGTTACTGCAACGACGATATCCTCGAGTTTTCAAATAAATTTCGCAGAGTGACGAGGCATTTGGCTACCTTAAGAGAGTCATAGTTACTCGTGTCGGCTGCTCCCACATCTTTAGGCCTTTATCATTCTTCCTATGGCTGGGCCTTTATCATTCTTGCTATGGCCAGTCCTACAGACCCGATATGCCACTATATGTCCACCTGAACGTCGTCACAGTTACTCCCACTACGAGTTTCTCGAGTTAGCAAATGTACTTCGCCGGATAACGAGGCATTTGGCTACCTTAAGAGAGTCATAGTTACTGCGGCCAGCTTCTCCCCCTTCTTTGAATCTTTCCTCTCTTTAATTCGTTCTGTGTTCATTCCAGCAGAAGCAATATGCCACAACATGTCCAGCTTAACGTTGTCTGAGTTATTACAACGATGAGTTCCTAGAGTTTTCAAATAAATTTCACGGCGTGACGAGGCATTAGGGTACCTTAAGAGGGTCAAAGTTACTGCTGTCGGCTGCTTCCCCTTCTTTGAAATTTTCCTTTCTTTAATTTGTACTGTGGCAGTCCTTCAGAAGGGATATGCCACTACATGTCCACCTTAACGTTGTCTCAATTATTCCAACGACAAGCTCCACGAGATTTCAAATAAATTTCGCGGAGCGACGAGGCATTTGATCACTTTAAGCGAGACATAGTTACTCCTGCAGCTGCTCCCACTTTTTTAAGCCCTTTCTCTATATCCTTCTTGCTATGGCCACTCGTGCAGAAGCGAAATGCTACAACATGTCCACGTTAACGTTGTCTGAGTTACTGCAACGACGATATCCTCGAGTTTTCAAATAAATTTCGCAGAGTGACGAGGCATTTGGCTACCTTAAGGGAGTCCTAGTTACTCGTGTCGGCTGCTCCCACATCTTTAGGCCTTTATCATTCTTACTATGGCTAGGCCTTTATCATTCTTGCTATGGCCAGTCCTACAGACCCGATATGCCACTATATGTCCACCTGAACGTCGTCACAGTTACTCCCACTACGAGTTTCTCGAGTTAGCAAATGTACTTCGCCGGATAACGAGGCATTTGGCTACCTTAAGAGAGTCATAGTTACTGCGGCCAGCTTCTCCCCCTTCTTTGAATCTTTCCTCTCTTTAATTCGTTCTGTGTTCATTCCAGCAGAAGCAATATGCCACAACTTGTCCAGCTTAACGTTGTCTGAGTTATTACAACGATGAGTTCCTAGAGTTTTCAAATAAATTTCACGGCGTGACGAGGCATTAGGGTACCTTAAGAGGGTCAAAGTTACTGCTGTCGGCTGCTTCCCCTTCTTTGAAATTTTCCTTTCTTTAATTCGTACTGTGGCAGTCCTTCAGAAGGGATATGCCACTACATGTCCACCTTAACGTTGTCTCAATTATTCCAACGACAAGCTCCACGGGATTTCAAATAAATTTCGCGGAGCGACGAGGCATTTGATCACTTTAAGCGAGACATAGTTACTCCTGCAGCTGCTCCCACTTTTTTAAGCCCTTTCTCTATATCCTTCTTGCTATGGCCACTCGTGCAGAAGCGAAATGCTACAACATGTCCACGTTAACGTTGTCTGAGTTACTGCAACGACGATATCCTCGAGTTTTCAAATAAATTTCGCAGAGTGACGAGGCATTTGGCTACCTTAAGAGAGTCATAGTTACTCGTGTCTGCTGCTCCCACATCTTTAGGCCTTTATCATTCTTCCTATGGCTGGGCCTTTATCATTCTTGCTATGGCCAGTCCTACAGACCCGATATGCTACTATATGTCCACCTGAACGTCGTCACAGTTACTCCCACTACGAGTTTCTCGAGTTAGCTAATGCACTTCGCCGGATAACGAGGCATTTGGCTACCTTAAGAGAGTCATAGTTACTGCGGCCAGCTTCTCCCCCTTCTTTGAATCTTTCCTCTCTTTAATTCGTTCTGTGTTCATTCCAGCAGAAGCAATATGCCACAACATGTCCAGCTTAACGTTGTCTGAGTTATTACAACGATGAGTTCCTAGAGTTTTCAAATAA
This sequence comes from Schistocerca nitens, assembly GCF_023898315.1. NCBI lineage: Eukaryota > Metazoa > Arthropoda > Insecta > Orthoptera > Acrididae > Schistocerca > Schistocerca nitens. Next base: position 70,043,493 of record NC_064618.1, on the reverse strand, counting down.
ATTTCACGGCGTGACGAGGCATTAGGGTACCTTAAGAGGGTCAAAGTTACTGCTGTCGGCTGCTTCCCCTTCTTTGAAATTTTCCTTTCTTTAATTCGTACTGTGGCAGTCCTTCAGAAGGGATATGCCACTACATGTCCACCTTAACGTTGTCTCAATTATTCCAACGACAAGCTCCACGAGATTTCAAATAAATTTCGCGGAGCGACGAGGCATTTGATCACTTTAAGCGAGACATAGTTACTCCTGCAGCTGCTCCCACTTTTTTAAGCCCTTTCTCTATATCCTTCTTGCTATGGCCACTCGTGCAGAAGCGAAATGCTACAACATGTCCACGTTAACGTTGTCTGAGTTACTGCAACGACGATATCCTCGAGTTTTCAAATAAATTTCGCAGAGTGACGAGGCATTTGGCTACCTTAAGAGAGTCCTAGTTACTCGTGTCTGCTGCTCCCACATCTTTAGGCCTTTATCATTCTTACTATGGCTAGGCCTTTATCATTCTTGCTATGGCCAGTCCTACAGACCCGATATGCCACTATATGTCCACCTGAACCTCGTCACAGTTACTCCCACTACGAGTTTCTCGAGTTAGCAAATGTACTTCGCCGGATAACGAGGCATTTGGCTACCTTAAGAGAGTCATAGTTACTGCGGCCAGCTTCTCCCCCTTCTTTGAATCTTTCCTCTCTTTAATTCGTTCTGTGTTCATTCCAGCAGAAGCAATATGCCACAACATGTCCAGCTTAACGTTGTCTGAGTTATTACAACGATGAGTTCCTAGAGTTTTCAAATAAATTTCACGGCGTGACGAGGCATTAGGGTACCTTAAGAGGGTCAAAGTTACTGCTGTCGGGTGCTTCCCCTTCTTTGAAATTTTCCTTTCTTTAATTCGTACTGTGGCAGTCCTTCAGAAGGGATATGCCACTACATGTCCACCTTAACGTTGTCTCAATTACTCCAACGACAAGCTCCACGAGATTTCAAATAAATTTCGCGGAGCGACGAGGCATTTGATCACTTTAAGCGAGACATAGTTACTCCTGCAGCTGCTCCCACTTTTTTAAGCCCTTTCTCTATATCGTTCTTGCTATGGCCACTCGTGCAGAAGCGAAATGCTACAACATGTCCACGTTAACGTTGTCTGAGTTACTGCAACGACGATATCCTCGAGTTTTCAAATAAATTTCGCAGAGTGACGAGGCATTTGGCTACCTTAAGAGAGTCATAGTTACTCGTGTCGGCTGCTCCCACATCTTTAGGCCTTTATCATTCTTCCTATGGCTGGGCCTTTATCATTCTTGCTATGGCCAGTCCTACAGACCCGATATGCCACTATATGTCCACCTGAACGTCGTCACAGTTACTCCCACTACGAGTTTCTCGAGTTAGCAAATGTACTTCGCCGGATAACGAGGCATTTGGCTACCTTAAGAGAGTCATAGTTACTGCGGCCAGCTTCTCCCCCTTCTTTGAATCTTTCCTCTCTTTAATTCGTTCTGTGTTCATTCCAGCAGAAGCAATATGCCACAACATGTCCAGCTTAACGTTGTCTGAGTTATTACAACGATGAGTTCCTAGAGTTTTCAAATAAATTTCACGGCGTGACGAGGCATTAGGGTACCTTAAGAGGGTCAAAGTTACTGCTGTCGGCTGCTTCCCCTTCTTTGAAATTTTCCTTTCTTTAATTTGTACTGTGGCAGTCCTTCAGAAGGGATATGCCACTACATGTCCACCTTAACGTTGTCTCAATTATTCCAACGACAAGCTCCACGAGATTTCAAATAAATTTCGCGGAGCGACGAGGCATTTGATCACTTTAAGCGAGACATAGTTACTCCTGCAGCTGCTCCCACTTTTTTAAGCCCTTTCTCTATATCCTTCTTGCTATGGCCACTCGTGCAGAAGCGAAATGCTACAACATGTCCACGTTAACGTTGTCTGAGTTACTGCAACGACGATATCCTCGAGTTTTCAAATAAATTTCGCAGAGTGACGAGGCATTTGGCTACCTTAAGGGAGTCATAGTTACTCGTGTCGGCTGCTCCCACATCTTTAGGCCTTTATCATTCTTACTATGGCTAGGCCTTTATCATTCTTGCTATGGCCAGTCCTACAGACCCGATATGCCACTATATGTCCACCTGAACGTCGTCACAGTTACTCCCACTACGAGTTTCTCGAGTTAGCAAATGTACTTCGCCGGATAACGAGGCATTTGGCTACCTTAAGAGAGTCATAGTTACTGCGGCCAGCTTCTCCCCCTTCTTTGAATCTTTCCTCTCTTTAATTCGTTCTGTGTTCATTCCAGCAGAAGCAATATGCCACAACTTGTCCAGCTTAACGTTGTCTGAGTTATTACAACGATGAGTTCCTAGAGTTTTCAAATAAATTTCACGGCGTGACGAGGCATTAGGGTACCTTAAGAGGGTCAAAGTTACTGCTGTCGGCTGCTTCCCCTTCTTTGAAATTTTCCTTTCTTTAATTCGTACTGTGGCAGTCCTTCAGAAGGGATATGCCACTACATGTCCACCTTAACGTTGTCTCAATTATTCCAACGACAAGCTCCACGGGATTTCAAATAAATTTCGCGGAGCGACGAGGCATTTGATCACTTTAAGCGAGACATAGTTACTCCTGCAGCTGCTCCCACTTTTTTAAGCCCTTTCTCTATATCCTTCTTGCTATGGCCACTCGTGCAGAAGCGAAATGCTACAACATGTCCACGTTAACGTTGTCTGAGTTACTGCAACGACGATATCCTCGAGTTTTCAAATAAATTTCGCAGAGTGACGAGGCATTTGGCTACCTTAAGAGAGTCATAGTTACTCGTGTCTGCTGCTCCCACATCTTTAGGCCTTTATCATTCTTCCTATGGCTGGGCCTTTATCATTCTTGCTATGGCCAGTCCTACAGACCCGATATGCTACTATATGTCCACCTGAACGTCGTCACAGTTACTCCCACTACGAGTTTCTCGAGTTAGCAAATGCACTTCGCCGGATAACGAGGCATTTGGCTACCTTAAGAGAGTCATAGTTACTGCGGCCAGCTTCTCCCCCTTCTTTGAATCTTTCCTCTCTTTAATTCGTTCTGTGTTCATTCCAGCAGAAGCAATATGCCACAACATGTCCAGCTTAACGTTGTCTGAGTTATTACAACGATGAGTTCCTAGAGTTTTCAAATAAATTTCACGGCGTGACGAGGCATTAGGGTACCTTAAGAGGGTCAAAGTTACTGCTGTCGGCTGCTTCCCCTTCTTTGAAATTTTCCTTTCTTTAATTCGTACTGTGGCAGTCCTTCAGAAGGGATATGCCACTACATGTCCACCTTAACGTTGTCTCAATTATTCCAACGACAAGCTCCACGAGATTTCAAATAAATTTCGCGGAGCGACGAGGCATTTGATCACTTTAAGCGAGACATAGTTACTCCTGCAGCTGCTCCCACTTTTTTAAGCCCTTTCTCTATATCCTTCTTGCTATGGCCACTCGTGCAGAAGCGAAATGCTACAACATGTCCACGTTAACGTTGTCTGAGTTACTGCAACGACGATATCCTCGAGTTTTCAAATAAATTTCGCAGAGTGACGAGGCATTTGGCTACCTTAAGAGAGTCCTAGTTACTCGTGTCGGCTGCTCCCACATCTTTAGGCCTTTATCATTCTTACTATGGCTAGGCCTTTATCATTCTTGCTATGGCCAGTCCTACAGACCCGATATGCCACTATATGTCCACCTGAACGTCGTCACAGTTACTCCCACTACGAGTTTCTCGAGTTAGCAAATGTACTTCGCCGGATAACGAGGCATTTGGCTACCTTAAGAGAGTCATAGTTACTGCGGCCAGCTTCTCCCCCTTCTTTGAATCTTTCCTCTCTTTAATTCGTTCTGTGTTCATTCCAGCAGAAGCAATATGCCACAACATGTCCAGCTTAGCGTTGTCTGAGTTATTACAACGATGAGTTCCTAGAGTTTTCAAATAAATTTCACGGCGTGACGAGGCATTAGGGTACCTTAAGAGGGTCAAAGTTACTGCTGTCGGCTGCTTCCCCTTCTTTGAAATTTTCCTTTCTTTAATTCGTACTGTGGCAGTCCTTCAGAAGGGATATGCCACTACATGTCCACCTTAACGTTGTCTCAATTATTCCAACGACAAGCTCCACGAGATTTCAAATAAATTTCGCGGAGCGACGAGGCATTTGATCACTTTAAGCGAGACATAGTTACTCCTGCAGCTGCTCCCACTTTTTTAAGCCCTTTCTCTATATCCTTCTTGCTATGGCCACTCGTGCAGAAGCGAAATGCTACAACATGTCCACGTTAACGTTGTCTGAGTTACTGCAACGACGATATCCTCGAGTTTTCAAATAAATTTCGCAGAGTGACGAGGCATTTGGCTACCTTAAGAGAGTCATAGTTACTCGTGTCGGCTGCTCCCACATCTTTAGGCCTTTATCATTCTTCCTATGGCTGGGCCTTTATCATTCTTGCTATGGCCAGTCCTACAGACCCGATATGCCACTATATGTCCACCTGAACGTTGTCACAGTTACTCCCACTACGAGTTTCTCGAGTTAGCAAATGTACTTCGCCGGATAACGAGGCATTTGGCTACCTTAAGAGAGTCATAGTTACTGCGGCCAGCTTCTCCCCCTTCTTTGAATCTTTCCTCTCTTTAATTCGTTCTGTGTTCATTCCAGCAGAAGCAATATGCCACAACATGTCCAGCTTAACGTTGTCTGAGTTATTACAACGATGAGTTCCTAGAGTTTTCAAATAAATTTCACGGCGTGACGAGGCATTAGGGTACCTTAAGAGGGTCAAAGTTACTGCTGTCGGCTGCTTCCCCTTCTTTGAAATTTTCCTTTCTTTAATTTGTACTGTGGCAGTCCTTCAGAAGGGATATGCCACTACATGTCCACCTTAACGTTGTCTCAATTATTCCAACGACAAGCTCCACGAGATTTCAAATAAATTTCGCGGAGCGACGAGGCATTTGATCACTTTAAGCGAGACATAGTTACTCCTGCAGCTGCTCCCACTTTTTTAAGCCCTTTCTCTATATCCTTCTTGCTATGGCCACTCGTGCAGAAGCGAAATGCTACAACATGTCCACGTTAACGTTGTCTGAGTTACTGCAACGACGATATCCTCGAGTTTTCAAATAAATTTCGCAGAGTGACGAGGCATTTGGCTACCTTAAGGGAGTCCTAGTTACTCGTGTCGGCTGCTCCCACATCTTTAGGCCTTTATCATTCTTACTATGGCTAGGCCTTTATCATTCTTGCTATGGCCAGTCCTACAGACCCGATATGCCACTATATGTCCACCTGAACGTCGTCACAGTTACTCCCACTACGAGTTTCTCGAGTTAGCAAATGTACTTCGCCGGATAACGAGGCATTTGGCTACCTTAAGAGAGTCATAGTTACTGCGGCCACCTTCTCCCCCTTCTTTGAATCTTTCCTCTCTTTAATTCGTTCTGTGTTCATTCCAGCAGAAGCAATATGCCACAACTTGTCCAGCTTAACGTTGTCTGAGTTATTACAACGATGAGTTCCTAGAGTTTTCAAATAAATTTCACGGCGTGACGAGGCATTAGGGTACCTTAAGAGGGTCAAAGTTACTGCTGTCGGCTGCTTCCCCTTCTTTGAAATTTTCCTTTCTTTAATTCGTACTGTGGCAGTCCTTCAGAAGGGATATGCCACTACATGTCCACCTTAACGTTGTCTCAATTATTCCAACGACAAGCTCCACGGGATTTCAAATAAATTTCGCGGAGCGACGAGGCATTTGATCACTTTAAGCGAGACATAGTTACTCCTGCAGCTGCTCCCACTTTTTTAAGCCCTTTCTCTATATCCTTCTTGCTATGGCCACTCGTGCAGAAGCGAAATGCTACAACATGTCCACGTTAACGTTGTCTGAGTTACTGCAACGACGATATCCTCGAGTTTTCAAATAAATTTCGCAGAGTGACGAGCCATTTGGCTACCTTAAGAGAGTCATAGTTACTCGTGTCTGCTGCTCCCACATCTTTAGGCCTTTATCATTCTTCCTATGGCTGGGCCTTTATCATTCTTGCTATGGCCAGTCCTACAGACCCGATATGCTACTATATGTCCACCTGAACGTCGTCACAGTTACTCCCACTACGAGTTTCTCGAGTTAGCAAATGCACTTCGCCGGATAACGAGGCATTTGGCTACCTTAAGAGAGTCATAGTTACTGCGGCCAGCTTCTCCCCCTTCTTTGAATCTTTCCTCTCTTTAATTCGCTCTGTGTTCATTCCAGCAGAAGCAATATGCCACAACATGTCCAGCTTAACGTTGTCTGAGTTATTACAACGATGAGTTCCTAGAGTTTTCAAATAAATTTCACGGCGTGACGAGGCATTAGGGTACCTTAAGAGGGTCAAAGTTACTGCTGTCGGCTGCTTCCCCTTCTTTGAAATTTTCCTTTCTTTAATTCGTACTGTGGCAGTCCTTCAGAAGGGATATGCCACTACATGTCCACCTTAACGTTGTCTCAATTATTCCAACGACAAGCTCCACGAGATTTCAAATAAATTTCGCGGAGCGACGAGGCATTTGATCACTTTAAGCGAGACATAGTTACTCCTGCAGCTGCTCCCACTTTTTTAAGCCCTTTCTCTATATCCTTCTTGCTATGGCCACTCGTGCAGAAGCGAAATGCTACAACATGTCCACGTTAACGTTGTCTGAGTTACTGCAACGACGATATCCTCGAGTTTTCAAATAAATTTCGCAGAGTGACGAGGCATTTGGCTACCTTAAGAGAGTCCTAGTTACTCGTGTCGGCTGCTCCCACATCTTTAGGCCTTTATCATTCTTACTATGGCTAGGCCTTTATCATTCTTGCTATGGCCAGTCCTACAGACCCGATATGCCACTATATGTCCACCTGAACGTCGTCACAGTTACTCCCACTACGAGTTTCTCGAGTTAGCAAATGTACTTCGCCGGATAACGAGGCATTTGGCTACCTTAAGAGAGTCATAGTTACTGCGGCCAGCTTCTCCCCCTTCTTTGAATCTTTCCTCTCTTTAATTCGTTCTGTGTTCATTCCCGCAGAAGCAATATGCCACAACATGTCCAGCTTAACGTTGTCTGAGTTATTACAACGATGAGTTCCTAGAGTTTTCAAATAAATTTCACGGCGTGACGAGGCATTAGGGTACCTTAAGAGGGTCAAAGTTACTGCTGTCGGCTGCTTCCCCTTCTTTGAAATTTTCCTTTCTTTAATTCGTACTGTGGCAGTCCTTCAGAAGGGATATGCCACTACATGTCCACCTTAACGTTGTCTCAATTATTCCAACGACAAGCTCCACGAGATTTCAAATAAATTTCGCGGAGCGACGAGGCATTTGATCACTTTAAGCGAGACATAGTTACTCCTGCAGCTGCTCCCACTTTTTTAAGCCCTTTCTCTATATCCTTCTTGCTATGGCCACTCGTGCAGAAGCGAAATGCTACAACATGTCCACGTTAACGTTGTCTGAGTTACTGCAACGACGATATCCTCGAGTTTTCAAATAAGTTTCGCAGAGTGACGAGGCATTTGGCTACCTTAAGAGAGTCATAGTTACTCGTGTCGGCTGCTCCCACATCTTTAGGCCTTTATCATTCTTCCTATGGCTGGGCCTTTATCATTCTTGCTATGGCCAGTCCTACAGACCCGATATGCCACTATATGTCCACCTGAACGTCGTCACAGTTACTCCCACTACGAGTTTCTCGAGTTAGCAAATGTACTTCGCCGGATAACGAGGCATTTGGCTACCTTAAGAGAGTCATAGTTACTGCGGCCAGCTTCTCCCCCTTCTTTGAATCTTTCCTCTCTTTAATTCGTTCTGTGTTCATTCCAGCAGAAGCAATATGCCACAACATGTCCAGCTTAACGTTGTCTGAGTTATTACAACGATGAGTTCCTAGAGTTTTCAAATAAATTTCACGGCGTGACGAGGCATTAGGGTACCTTAAGAGGGTCAAAGTTACTGCTGTCGGCTGCTTCCCCTTCTTTGAAATTTTCCTTTCTTTAATTTGTACTGTGGCAGTCCTTCAGAAGGGATATGCCACTACGTGTCCACCTTAACGTTGTCTCAATTATTCCAACGACAAGCTCCACGAGATTTCAAATAAATTTCGCGGAGCGACGAGGCATTTGATCACTTTAAGCGAGACATAGTTACTCCTGCAGCTGCTCCCACTTTTTTAAGCCCTTTCTCTATATCCTTCTTGCTATGGCCACTCGTGCAGAAGCGAAATGCTACAACATGTCCACGTTAACGTTGTCTGAGTTACTGCAACGACGATATCCTCGAGTTTTCAAATAAATTTCGCAGAGTGACGAGGCATTTGGCTACCTTAAGGGAGTCCTAGTTACTCGTGTCGGCTGCTCCCACATCTTTAGGCCTTTATCATTCTTACTATGGCTAGGCCTTTATCATTCTTGCTATGGCCAGTCCTACAGACCCGATATGCCACTATATGTCCACCTGAACGTCGTCACAGTTACTCCCACTACGAGTTTCTCGAGTTAGCAAATGTACTTCGCCGGATAACGAGGCATTTGGCTACCTTAAGAGAGTCATAGTTACTGCGGCCAGCTTCTCCCCCTTCTTTGAATCTTTCCGCTCTTTAATTCGTTCTGTGTTCATTCCAGCAGAAGCAATATGCCACAACATGTCCAGCTTAACGTTGTCTGAGTTATTACAACGATGAGTTCCTAGAGTTTTCAAATAAATTTCACGGCGTGACGAGGCATTAGGGTACCTTAAGAGGGTCAAAGTTACTGCTGTCGGCTGCTTCCCCTTCTTTGAAATTTTCCTTTCTTTAATTCGTACTGTGGCAGTCCTTCAGAAGGGATATGCCACTACATGTCCACCTTAACGTTGTCTCAATTATTCCAACGACAAGCTCCACGAGATTTCAAATAAATTTCGCGGAGCGACGAGGCATTTGATCACTTTAAGCGAGACATAGTTACTCCTGCAGCTGCTCCCACTTTTTTAAGCCCTTTCTCTATATCCTTCTTGCTATGGCCACTCGTGCAGAAGCGAAATGCTACAACATGTCCACGTTAACGTTGTCTGAGTTACTGCAACGACGATATCCTCGAGTTTTCAAATAAATTTCGCACAGTGACGAGGCATTTGGCTACCTTAAGAGAGTCCTAGTTACTCGTGTCGGCTGCTCCCACATCTTTAGGCCTTTATCATTCTTACTATGGCTAGGCCTTTATCATTCTTGCTATGGCCAGTCCTACAGACCCGATATGCCACTATATGTCCACCTGAACGTCGTCACAGTTACTCCCACTACGAGTTTCTCGAGTTAGCAAATGTACTTCGCCGGATAACGAGGCATTTGGCTACCTTAAGAGAGTCATAGTTACTGCGGCCAGCTTCTCCCCCTTCTTTGAATCTTTCCTCTCTTTAATTCGTTCTGTGTTCATTCCAGCAGAAGCAATATGCCACAACATGTCCAGCTTAACGTTGTCTGAGTTATTACAACGATGAGTTCCTAGAGTTTTCAAATAAATTTCACGGCGTGACGAGGCATTAGGGTACCTTAAGAGGGTCAAAGTTACTGCTGTCGGCTGCTTCCCCTTCTTTGAAATTTTCCTTTCTTTAATTCGTACTGTGGCAGTCCTTCAGAAGGGATATGCCACTACATGTCCACCTTAACGTTGTCTCAATTATTCCAACGACAAGCTCCACGAGATTTCAAATAAATTTCGCGGAGCGACGAGGCATTTGATCACTTTAAGCGAGACATAGTTACTCCTGCAGCTGCTCCCACTTTTTTAAGCCCTTTCTCTATATCCTTCTTGCTATGGCCACTCGTGCAGAAGCGAAATGCTACAACATGTCCACGTTAACGTTGTCTGAGTTACTGCAACGACGATATCCTCGAGTTTTCAAATAAATTTCGCAGAGTGACGAGGCATTTGGCTACCTTAAGAGAGTCATAGTTACTCGTGTCGGCTGCTCCCACATCTTTAGGCCTTTATCATTCTTCCTATGGCTGGGCCTTTATCATTCTTGCTATGGCCAGTCCTACAGACCCGATATGCCACTATATGTCCACCTGAACGTCGTCACAGTTACTCCCACTACGAGTTTCTCGAGTTAGCAAATGTACTTCGCCGGATAACGAGGCATTTGGCTACCTTAAGAGAGTCATAGTTACTGCGGCCAGCTTCTCCCCCTTCTTTGAATCTTTCCTCTCTTTAATTCGTTCTGTGTTCATTCCAGCAGAAGCAATATGCCACAACATGTCCAGCTTAACGTTGTCTGAGTTATTACAACGATGAGTTCCTAGAGTTTTCAAATAAATTTCACGGCGTGACGAGGCATTAGGGTACCTTAAGAGGGTCAAAGTTACTGCTGTCGGCTGCTTCCCCTTCTTTGAAATTTTCCTTTCTTTAATTTGTACTGTGGCAGTCCTTCAGAAGGGATATGCCACTACGTGTCCACCTTAACGTTGTCTCAATTATTCCAACGACAAGCTCCACGAGATTTCAAATAAATTTCGCGGAGCGACGAGGCATTTGATCACTTTAAGCGAGACATAGTTACTCCTGCAGCTGCTCCCACTTTTTTAAGCCCTTTCTCTATATCCTTCTTGCTATGGCCACTCGTGCAGAAGCGAAATGCTACAACATGTCCACGTTAACGTTGTCTGAGTTACTGCAACGACGATATCCTCGAGTTTTCAAATAAATTTCGCAGAGTGACGAGGCATTTGGCTACCTTAAGGGAGTCCTAGTTACTCGTGTCGGCTGCTCCCACATCTTTAGGCCTTTATCATTCTTACTATGGCTAGGCCTTTATCATTCTTGCTATGGCCAGTCCTACAGACCCGATATGCCACTATATGTCCACCTGAACGTCGTCACAGTTACTCCCACTACGAGTTTCTCGAGTTAGCAAATGTACTTCGCCGGATAACGAGGCATTTGGCTACCTTAAGAGAGTCATAGTTACTGCGGCCAGCTTCTCCCCCTTCTTTGAATCTTTCCGCTCTTTAATTCGTTCTGTGTTCATTCCAGCAGAAGCAATATGCCACAACATGTCCAGCTTAACGTTGTCTGAGTTATTACAACGATGAGTTCCTAGAGTTTTAAAATAAATTTCACGGCGTGACGAGGCATTAGGGTACCTTAAGAGGGTCAAAGTTACTGCTGTCGGCTGCTTCCCCTTCTTTGAAATTTTCCTTTCTTTAATTCGTACTGTGGCAGTCCTTCAGAAGGGATATGCCACTACATGTCCACCTTAACGTTGTCTCAATTATTCCAACGACAAGCTCCACGAGATTTCAAATAAATTTCGCGGAGCGACGAGGCATTTGATCACTTTAAGCGAGACATAGTTACTCCTGCAGCTGCTCCCACTTTTTTAAGCCCTTTCTCTATATCCTTCTTGCTATGGCCACTCGTGCAGAAGCGAAATGCTACAACATGTCCACGTTAACGTTGTCTGAGTTACTGCAACGACGATATCCTCGAGTTTTCAAATAAATTTCGCAGAGTGACGAGGCATTTGGCTACCTTAAGAGAGTCATAGTTACTCGTGTCTGCTGCTCCCACATCTTTAGGCCTTTATCATTCTTCCTATGGCTGGGCCTTTATCATTCTTGCTATGGCCAGTCCTACAGACCCGATATGCTACTATATGTCCACCTGAACGTCGTCACAGTTACTCCCACTACGAGTTTCTCGAGTTAGCAAATGCACTTCGCCGGATAACGAGGCATTTGGCTACCTTAAGAGAGTCATAGTTACTGCGGCCAGCTTCTCCCCCTTCTTTGAATCTTTCCTCTCTTTAATTCGTTCTGTGTTCATTCCAGCAGAAGCAATATGCCACAACATGTCCAGCTTAACGTTGTCTGAGTTATTACAACGATGAGTTCCTAGAGTTTTCAAATAAATTTCACGGCGTGACGAGGCATTAGGGTACCTTAAGAGGGTCAAAGTTACTGCTGTCGGCTGCTTCCCCTTCTTTGAAATTTTCCTTTCTTTAATTCGTACTGTGGCAGTCCTTCAGAAGGGATATGCCACTACATGTCCACCTTAACGTTGTCTCAATTATTCCAACGACAAGCTCCACGAGATTTCAAATAAATTTCGCGGAGCGACGAGGCATTTGATCACTTTAAGCGAGACATAGTTACTCCTGCAGCTGCTCCCACTTTTTTAAGCCCTTTCTCTATATCCTTCTTGCTATGGCCACTCGTGCAGAAGCGAAATGCTACAACATGTCCACGTTAACGTTGTCTGAGTTACTGCAACGACGATATCCTCGAGTTTTCAAATAAATTTCGCAGAGTGACGAGGCATTTGGCTACCTTAAGAGAGTCCTAGTTACTCGTGTCGGCTGCTCCCACATCTTTAGGCCTTTATCATTCTTACTATGGCTAGGCCTTTATCATTCTTGCTATGGCCAGTCCTACAGACCCGATATGCCACTATATGTCCACCTGAACGTCGTCACAGTTACTCCCACTACGAGTTTCTCGAGTTAGCAAATGTACTTCGCCGGATAACGAGGCATTTGGCTACCTTAAGAGAGTCATAGTTACTGCGGCCAGCTTCTCCCCCTTCTTTGAATCTTTCCTCTCTTTAATTCGTTCTGTGTTCATTCCAGCAGAAGCAATATGCCACAACATGTCCAGCTTAACGTTGTCTGAGTTATTACAACGATGAGTTCCTAGAGTTTTCAAATAAATTTCACGGCGTGACGAGGCATTAGGGTACCTTAAGAGGGTCAAAGTTACTGCTGTCGGCTGCTTCCCCTTCTTTGAAATTTTCCTTTCTTTAATTCGTACTGTGGCAGTCCTTCAGAAGGGATATGCCACTACATGTCCACCTTAACGTTGTCTCAATTATTCCAACGACAAGCTCCACGAGATTTCAAATAAATTTCGCGGAGCGACGAGGCATTTGATCACTTTAAGCGAGACATAGTTACTCCTGCAGCTGCTCCCACTTTTTTAAGCCCTTTCTGTGGTGTCACCGCTAGACACCACACTTGCTAGGTGGTAACTTAAATCGGCCGCGGTCCTGTAGTACATGTCGGACCCGCGTGTCGCCACTGTGTAATCGCAAACCTAGCGCCACCAAATGGCAGGTCACAAGACACGGACATGACCTCGCCCCAGTTGTACGGACGACATAGCTTGCGACCAGACCTACCAAGTCTTCCTCTCATTTGCCGAGAGACTGATAGAATAGCCTTCAGCTTATTCCCTAGCTACTACCTAGCAAGGCGCCAATTGTATCAGTGCTAATAGCTTACTACTATTCAAGAGATGTATTCCAACAAGAGAATAAAGTTAAGTATATTATTCCAGCTACGTACTGTTCTTCTTATTCATTAATAAGTCTCATGTTCCAGTACTTCACGCCCGTCTGCGTTAGTTTAGCGTGCACTTTCAGCCACTTCGATCTACAAGGTGTTGGCCCAGCTGCCGACACATCACTTTCTCTATATCCTTCTTGCTATGGCCACTCGTGCAGAAGCGAAATGCTACAACATGTCCACGTTAACGTTGTCTGAGTTACTGCAACGACGATATCCTCGAGTTTTCAAATAAATTTCGCAGAGTGACGAGGCATTTGTCTACCTTAAGAGAGTCATAGTTACTCGTGTCGGCTGCTCCCACATCTTTAGGCCTTTATCATTCTTCCTATGGCTGGGCCTTTATCATTCTTGCTATGGCCAGTCCTACAGACCCGATATGCCACTATATGTCCACCTGAACGTCGTCACAGTTACTCCCACTACGAGTTTCTCGAGTTAGCAAATGTACTTCGCCGGATAACGAGGCATTTGGCTACCTTAAGAGAGTCATAGTTACTGCGGCCAGCTTCTCCCCCTTCTTTGAATCTTTCCTCTCTTTAATTCGTTCTGTGTTCATTCCAGCAGAAGCAATATGCCACAACATGTCCAGCTTAACGTTGTCTGAGTTATTACAACGATGAGTTCCTAGAGTTTTCAAATAAATTTCACGGCGTGACGAGGCATTAGGGTACCTTAAGAGGGTCAAAGTTACTGCTGTCGGCTGCTTCCCCTTCTTTGAAATTTTCCTTTCTTTAATTTGTACTGTGGCAGTCCTTCAGAAGGGATATGCCACTACATGTCCACCTTAACGTTGTCTCAATTATTCCAACGACAAGCTCCACGAGATTTCAAATAAATTTCGCGGAGCGACGAGGCATTTGATCACTTTAAGCGAGACATAGTTACTCCTGCAGCTGCTCCCACTTTTTTAAGCCCTTTCTCTATATCCTTCTTGCTATGGCCACTCGTGCAGAAGCGAAATGCTACAACATGTCCACGTTAACGTTGTCTGAGTTACTGCAACGACGATATCCTCGAGTTTTCAAATAAATTTCGCAGAGTGACGAGGCATTTGGCTACCTTAAGAGAGTCCTAGTTACTCGTGTCGGCTGCTCCCACATCTTTAGGCCTTTATCATTCTTCCTATGGCTAGGCCTTTATCATTCTTGCTATGGCCAGTCCTACAGACCCGATATGCCACTATATGTCCACCTGAACGTCGTCACAGTTACTCCCACTACGAGTTTCTCGAGTTAGCAAATGTACTTCGCCGGATAACGAGGCATTTGGCTACCTTAAGAGAGTCATAGTTACTGCGGCCAGCTTCTCCCCCTTCTTTGAATCTTTCCTCTCTTTAATTCGTTCTGTGTTCATTCCAGCAGAAGCAATATGCCACAACATATCCAGCTTAACGTTGTCTGAGTTATTACAACGATGAGTTCCTAGAGTTTTCAAATAAATTTCACGGCGTGACGAGGCATTAGGGTACCTTAAGAGGGTCAAAGTTACTGCTGTCGGCTGCTTCCCCTTCTTTGAAATTTTCCTTTCTTTAATTTGTACTGTGGCAGTCCTTCAGAAGGGATATGCCACTACATGTCCACCTTAACGTTGTCTCAATTATTCCAACGACAAGCTCCACGAGATTTCAAATAAATTTCGCGGAGCGACGAGGCATTTGATCACTTTAAGCGAGACATAGTTACTCCTGCAGCTGCTCCCACTTTTTTAAGCCCTTTCTCTATATCCTTCTTGCTATGGCCACTCGTGCAGAAGCGAAATGCTACAACATGTCCACGTTAACGTTGTCTGAGTTACTGCAACGACGATATCCTCGAGTTTTCAAATAAATTTCGCAGAGTGACGAGGCATTTGGCTACCTTAAGAGAGTCCTAGTTACTCGTGTCGGCTGCTCCCACATCTTTAGGCCTTTATCATTCTTACTATGCCTAGGCCTTTATCATTCTTGCTATGGCCAGTCCTACAGACCCGATATGCCACTATATGTCCACCTGAACGTCGTCACAGTTACTCCCACTACGAGTTTCTCGAGTTAGCAAATGTACTTCGCCGGATAACGAGGCATTTGGCTACCTTAAGAGAGTCATAGTTACTGCGGCCAGCTTCTCCCCCTTTTTTGAATCTTTCCTCTCTTTAATTCGTTCTGTGTTCATTCCAGCAGAAGCAATATGCCACAACATGTCCAGCTTAACGTTGTCTGAGTTATTACAACGATGAGTTCCTAGAGTTTCCAAATAAATTTCACGGCGTGACGAGGCATTAGGGTACCTTAAGAGGGTCAAAGTTACTGCTGTCGGCTGCTTCCCCTTCTTTGAAATTTTCCTTTCTTTAATTCGTACTGTGGCAGTCCTTCAGAAGGGATATGCCACTACATGTCTACCTTAACGTTGTCTCAATTATTCCAACGACAAGCTCCACGAGATTTCAAATAAATTTCGCGGAGCGACGAGGCATTTGATCACTTTAAGCGAGACATAGTTACTCCTGCAGCTGCTCCCACTTTTTTAAGCCCTTTCTCTATATCCTTCTTGCTATGGCCACTCGTGCAGAAGCGAAATGCTACAACATGTCCACGTTAACGTTGTCTGAGTTACTGCAACGACGATATCCTCGAGTTTTCAAATAAATTTCGCAGAGTGACGAGGCATTTGGCTACCTTAAGAGAGTCATAGTTACTCGTGTCGGCTGCTCCCACATCTTTAGGCCTTTATCATTCTTCCTATGGCTGGGCCTTTATCATTCTTGCTATGGCCAGTCCTACAGACCCGATATGCCACTATATGTCCACCTGAACGTCGTCACAGTTACTCCCACTACGAGTTTCTCGAGTTAGCAAATGTACTTCGCCGGATAACGAGGCATTTGGCTACCTTAAGAGAGTCATAGTTACTGCGGCCAGCTTCTCCCCCTTCTTTGAATCTTTCCTCTCTTTAATTCGTTCTGTGTTCATTCCAGCAGAAGCAATATGCCACAACATGTCCAGCTTAACGTTGTCTGAGTTATTACAACGATGAGTTCCTAGAGTTTTCAAATAAATTTCACGGCGTGACGAGGCATTAGGGTACCTTAAGAGGGTCAAAGTTACTGCTGTCGGCTGCTTCCCCTTCTTTGAAATTTTCCTTTCTTTAATTTGTACTGTGGCAGTCCTTCAGAAGGGATATGCCACTACATGTCCACCTTAACGTTGTCTCAATTATTCCAACGACAAGCTCCACGAGATTTCAAATAAATTTCGCGGAGCGACGAGGCATTTGATCACTTTAAGCGAGACATAGTTACTCCTGCAGCTGCTCCCACTTTTTTAAGCCCTTTCTCTATATCCTTCTTGCTATGGCCACTCGTGCAGAAGCGAAATGCTACAACATGTCCACGTTAACGTTGTCTGAGTTACTGCAACGACGATATCCTCGAGTTTTCAAATAAATTTCGCAGAGTGACGAGGCATTTGGCTACCTTAAGAGAGTCCTAGTTACTCGTGTCGGCTGCTCCCACATCTTTAGGCCTTTATCATTCTTACTATGGCTAGGCCTTTATCATTCTTGCTATGGCCAGTCCTACAGACCCGATATGCCACTATATGTCCACCTGAACGTCGTCACAGTTACTCCCACTACGAGTTTCTCGAGTTAGCAAATGTACTTCGCCGGATAACGAGGCATTTGGCTACCTTAAGAGAGTCATAGTTACTGCGGCCAGCTTCTCCCCCTTCTTTGAATCTTTCCTCTCTTTAATTCGTTCTGTGTTCATTCCAGCAGAAGCAATATGCCACAACATGTCCAGCTTAACGTTGTCTGAGTTATTACAACGATGAGTTCCTAGAGTTTTCAAATAAATTTCACGGCGTGACGAGGCATTAGGGTACCTTAAGAGGGTCAAAGTTACTGCTGTCGGCTGCTTCCCCTTCTTTGAAATTTTCCTTTCTTTAATTTGTACTGTGGCAGTCCTTCAGAAGGGATATGCCACTACATGTCCACCTTAACGTTGTCTCAATTATTCCAACGACAAGCTCCACGAGATTTCAAATAAATTTCGCGGAGCGACGAGGCATTTGATCACTTTAAGCGAGACATAGTTACTCCTGCAGCTGCTCCCACTTTTTTAAGCCCTTTCTCTATATCCTTCTTGCTATGGCCACTCGTGCAGAAGCGAAATGCTACAACATGTCCACGTTAACGTTGTCTGAGTTACTGCAACGACGATATCCTCGAGTTTTCAAATAAATTTCGCAGAGTGACGAGGCATTTGGCTACCTTAAGAGAGTCCTAGTTACTCGTGTCGGCTGCTCCCACATCTTTAGGCCTTTATCATTCTTACTATGGCTAGGCCTTTATCATTCTTGCTATGGCCAGTCCTACAGACCCGATATGCCACTATATGTCCACCTGAACGTCGTCACAGTTACTCCCACTACGAGTTTCTCGAGTTAGCAAATGTACTTCGCCGGATAACGAGGCATTTGGCTACCTTAAGAGAGTCATAGTTACTGCGGCCAGCTTCTCCCCCTTCTTTGAATCTTTCCTCTCTTTAATTCGTTCTGTGTTCATTCCAGCAGAAGCAATATGCCACAACATGTCCAGCTTAACGTTGTCTGAGTTATTACAACGATGAGTTCCTAGAGTTTTCAAATAAATTTCACGGCGTGACGAGGCATTAGGGTACCTTAAGAGGGTCAAAGTTACTGCTGTCGGCTGCTTCCCCTTCTTTGAAATTTTCCTTTCTTTAATTCGTACTGTGGCAGTCCTTCAGAAGGGATATGCCACTACATGTCCACCTTAACGTTGTCTCAATTATTCCAACGACAAGCTCCACGAGATTTCAAATAAATTTCGCGGAGCGACGAGGCATTTGATCACTTTAAGCGAGACATAGTTACTCCTGCAGCTGCTCCCACTTTTTTAAGCCCTTTCTCTATATCCTTCTTGCTATGGCCACTCGTGCAGAAGCGAAATGCTACAACATGTCCACGTTAACGTTGTCTGAGTTACTGCAACGACGATATCCTCGAGTTTTCAAATAAATTTCGCAGAGTGACGAGGCATTTGGCTACCTTAAGAGAGTCCTAGTTACTCGTGTCGGCTGCTCCCACATCTTTAGGCCTTTATCATTCTTACTATGGCTAGGCCTTTATCATTCTTGCTATGGCCAGTCCTACAGACCCGATATGCCACTATATGTCCACCTGAACGTCGTCACAGTTACTCCCACTACGAGTTTCTCGAGTTAGCAAATGTACTTCGCCGGATAACGAGGCATTTGGCTACCTTAAGAGAGTCATAGTTACTGCGGCCAGCTTCTCCCCCTTCTTTGAATCTTTCCTCTCTTTAATTCGTTCTGTGTTCATTCCAGCAGAAGCAATATGCCACAACATGTCCAGCTTAACGTTGTCTGAGTTATTACAACGATGAGTTCCTAGAGTTTTCAAATAAATTTCACGGCGTGACGAGGCATTAGGGTACCTTAAGAGGGTCAAAGTTACTGCTGTCGGCTGCTTCCCCTTCTTTGAAATTTTCCTTTCTTTAATTCGTACTGTGGCAGTCCTTCAGAAGGGATATGCCACTACATGTCCACCTTAACGTTGTCTCAATTATTCCAACGACAAGCTCCACGAGATTTCAAATAAATTTCGCGGAGCGACGAGGCATTTGATCACTTTAAGCGAGACATAGTTACTCCTGCAGCTGCTCCCACTTTTTTAAGCCCTTTCTCTATATCCTTCTTGCTATGGCCACTCGTGCAGAAGCGAAATGCTACAACATGTCCACGTTAACGTTGTCTGAGTTACTGCAACGACGATATCCTCGAGTTTTCAAATTAATTTCACAGAGTGACGAGGCATTTGGCTACCTTAAGAGAGTCATAGTTACTCGTGTCTGCTGCTCCCACATCTTTAGGCCTTTATCATTCTTCCTATGGCTGGGCCTTTATCATTCTTGCTATGGCCAGTCCTACAGACCCGATATGCTACTATATGTCCACCTGAACGTCGTCACAGTTACTCCCACTACGAGTTTCTCGAGTTAGCAAATGCACTTCGCCGGATAACGAGGCATTTGGCTACCTTAAGAGAGTCATAGTTACTGCGGCCAGCTTCTCCCCCTTCTTTGAATCTTTCCTCTCTTTAATTCGTTCTGTGTTCATTCCAGCAGAAGCAATATGCCACAACATGTCCAGCTTAACGTTGTCTGAGTTATTACAACGATGAGTTCCTAGAGTTTTCAAATAAATTTCACGGCGTGACGAGGCATTAGGGTACCTTAAGAGGGTCAAAGTTACTGCTGTCGGCTGCTTCCCCTTCTTTGAAATTTTCCTTTCTTTAATTCGTACTGTGGCAGTCCTTCAGAAGGGATATGCCACTACATGTCCACCTTAACGTTGTCTCAATTATTCCAACGACAAGCTCCACGAGATTTCAAATAAATTTCGCGGAGCGACGAGGCATTTGATCACTTTAAGCGAGACATAGTTACTCCTGCAGCTGCTCCCACTTTTTTAAGCCCTTTCTCTATATCCTTCTTGCTATGGCCACTCGTGCAGAAGCGAAATGCTACAACATGTCCACGTTAACGTTGTCTGAGTTACTGCAACGACGATATCCTCGAGTTTTCAAATAAATTTCGCAGAGTGACGAGGCATTTGGCTACCTTAAGAGAGTCCTAGATACTCGTGTCGGCTGCTCCCACATCTTTAGGCCTTTATCATTCTTACTATGCCTAGGCCTTTATCATTCTTGCTATGGCCAGTCCTACAGACCCGATATGCCACTATATGTCCACCTGAATGTCGTCACAGTTACTCCCACTACGAGTTTCTCGAGTTAGCAAATGTACTTCGCCGGATAACGAGGCATTTGGCTACCTTAAGAGAGTCATAGTTACTGCGGCCAGCTTCTCCCCCTTCTTTGAATCTTTCCTCTCTTTAATTCGTTCTGTGTTCATTCCAGCAGAAGCAATATGCCACAACATGTCCAGCTTAACGTTGTCTGAGTTATTACAACGATGAGTTCCTAGAGTTTTCAAATAAATTTCACGGCGTGACGAGGCATTAGGGTACCTTAAGAGGGTCAAAGTTACTGCTGTCGGCTGCTTCCCCTTCTTTGAAATTTTCCTTTCTTTAATTTGTACTGTGGCAGTCCTTCAGAAGGGATATGCCACTACATGTCCACCTTAACGTTGTCTCAATTATTCCAACGACAAGCTCCACGAGATTTCAAATAAATTTCGCGGAGCGACGAGGCATTTGATCACTTTAAGCGAGACATAGTTACTCCTGCAGCTGCTCCCACTTTTTTAAGCCCTTTCTCTATATCCTTCTTGCTATGGCCACTCGTGCAGAAGCGAAATGCTACAACATGTCCACGTTAACGTTGTCTGAGTTACTGCAACGACGATATCCTCGAGTTTTCAAATAAATTTCGCAGAGTGACGAGGCATTTGGCTACCTTAAGAGAGTCCTAGTTACTCGTGTCGGCTGCTCCCACATCTTTAGGCCTTTATCATTCTTACTATGGCTAGGCCTTTATCATTCTTGCTATGGCCAGTCCTACAGACCCGATATGCCACTATATGTCCACCTGAACGTCGTCACAGTTACTCCCACTACGAGTTTCTCGAGTTAGCAAATGTACTTCGCCGGATAACGAGGCATTTGGCTACCTTAAGAGAGTCATAGTTACTGCGGCCAGCTTCTCCCCCTTCTTTGAATCTTTCCTCTCTTTAATTCGTTCTGTGTTCATTCCAGCAGAAGCAATATGCCACAACATGTCCAGCTTAACGTTGTCTGAGTTATTACAACGATGAGATCCTAGAGTTTTCAAATAAATTTCACGGCGTGACGAGGCATTAGGGTACCTTAAGAGGGTCAAAGTTACTGCTGTCGGCTGCTTCCCCTTCTTTGAAATTTTCCTTTCTTTAATTTGTACTGTGGCAGTCCTTCAGAAGGGATATGCCACTACATGTCCACCTTAACGTTGTCTCAATTATTCCAACGACAAGCTCCACGAGATTTCAAATAAATTTCGCGGAGCGACGAGGCATTTGATCACTTTAAGCGAGACATAGTTACTCCTGCAGCTGCTCCCACTTTTTTAAGCCCTTTCTCTATATCCTTCTTGCTATGGCCACTCGTGCAGAAGCGAAATGCTACAACATGTCCACGTTAACGTTGTCTGAGTTACTGCAACGACGATATCCTCGAGTTTTCAAATAAATTTCGCAGAGTGACGAGGCATTTGGCTACCTTAAGAGAGTCCTAGTTACTCGTGTCGGCTGCTCCCACATCTTTAGGCCTTTATCATTCTTACTATGGCTAGGCCTTTATCATTCTTGCTATGGCCAGTCCTACAGACCCGATATGCCACTATATGTCCACCTGAACGTCGTCACAGTTACTCCCACTACGAGTTTCTCGAGTTAGCAAATGTACTTCGCCGGATAACGAGGCATTTGGCTACCTTAAGAGAGTCATAGTTACTGCGGCCAGCTTCTCCCCCTTCTTTGAATCTTTCCTCTCTTTAATTCGTTCTGTGTTCATTCCAGCAGAAGCCATATGCCACAACATGTCCAGCTTAACGTTGTCTGAGTTATTACAACGATGAGTTCCTAGAGTTTTCAAATAAATTTCACGGCGTGACGAGGCATTAGGGTACCTTAAGAGGGTCAAAGTTACTGCTGTCGGCTGCTTCCCCTTCTTTGAAATTTTCCTTTCTTTAATTTGTACTGTGGCAGTCCTTCAGAAGGGATATGCCACTACATGTCCACCTTAACGTTGTCTCAATTATTCCAACGACAAGCTCCACGAGATTTCAAATAAATTTCGCGGAGCGACGAGGCATTTGATCACTTTAAGCGAGACATAGTTACTCCTGCAGCTGCTCCCACTTTTTTAAGCCCTTTCTCTATATCCTTCTTGCTATGGCCACTCGTGCAGAAGCGAAATGCTACAACATGTCCACGTTAACGTTGTCTGAGTTACTGCAACGACGATATCCTCGAGTTTTCAAATAAATTTCGCAGAGTGACGAGGCATTTGGCTACCTTAAGAGAGTCCTAGTTACTCGTGTCGGCTGCTCCCACATCTTTAGGCCTTTATCATTCTTACTATGGCTAGGCCTTTATCATTCTAGCTATGGCCAGTCCTACAGACCCGATATGCCACTATATGTCCACCTGAACGTCGTCACAGTTACTCCCACTACGAGTTTCTCGAGTTAGCAAATGTACTTCGCCGGATAACGAGGCATTTGGCTACCTTAAGAGAGTCATAGTTACTGCGGCCAGCTTCTCCCCCTTCTTTGAATCTTTCCTCTCTTTAATTCGTTCTGTGTTCATTCCAGCAGAAGCAATATGCCACAACATGTCCAGCTTAACGTTGTCTGAGTTATTACAACGATGAGTTCCTAGAGTTTTCAAATAAATTTCACGGCGTGACGAGGCATTAGGGTACCTTAAGAGGGTCAAAGTTACTGCTGTCGGCTGCTTCCCCTTCTTTGAAATTTTCCTTTCTTTAATTTGTACTGTGGCAGTCCTTCAGAAGGGATATGCCACTACATGTCCACCTTAACGTTGTCTCAATTATTCCAACGACAAGCTCCACGAGATTTCAAATAAATTTCGCGGAGCGACGAGGCATTTGATCACTTTAAGCGAGACATAGTTACTCCTGCAGCTGCTCCCACTTTTTTAAGCCCTTTCTCTATATCCTTCTTGCTATGGCCACTCGTGCAGAAGCGAAATGCTACAACATGTCCACGTTAACGTTGTCTGAGTTACTGCAACGACGATATCCTCGAGTTCTCAAATAAATTTCGCAGAGTGACGAGGCATTTGGCTACCTTAAGAGAGTCCTAGTTACTCGTGTCGGCTGCTCCCACATCTTTAGGCCTTTATCATTCTTACTATGGCTAGGCCTTTATCATTCTTGCTATGGCCAGTCCTACAGACCCGATATGCCACTATATGTCCACCTGAACGTCGTCACAGTTACTCCCACTACGAGTTTCTCGAGTTAGCAAATGTACTTCGCCGGATAACGAGGCATTTGGCTACCTTAAGAGAGTCATAGTTACTGCGGCCAGCTTCTCCCCCTTCTTTGAATCTTTTCTCTCTTTAATTCGTTCTGTGTTCATTCCAGCAGAAGCAATATGCCACAACATGTCCAGCTTAACGTTGTCTGAGTTATTACAACGATGAGTTCCTAGAGTTTTCAAATAAATTTCACGGCGTGACGAGGCATTAGGGTACCTTAAGAGGGTCAAAGTTACTGCTGTCGGCTGCTTCCCCTTCTTTGAAATTTTCCTTTCTTTAATTCGTACTGTGGCAGTCCTTCAGAAGGGATATGCCACTACATGTCCACCTTAACGTTGTCTCAATTATTCCAACGACAAGCTCCACGAGATTTCAAATAAATTTCGCGGAGCGACGAGGCATTTGATCACTTTAAGCGAGACATAGTTACTCCTGCAGCTGCTCCCACTTTTTTAAGCCCTTTCTCTATATCCTTCTTGCTATGGCCACTCGTGCAGAAGCGAAATGCTACAACATGTCCACGTTAACGTTGTCTGAGTTACTGCAACGACGATATCCTCGAGTTTTCAAATAAATTTCGCAGAGTGACGAGGCATTTGGCTACCTTAAGAGAGTCATAGTTACTCGTGTCTGCTGCTCCCACATCTTTAGGCCTTTATCATTCTTCCTATGGCTGGGCCTTTATCATTCTTGCTATGGCCAGTCCTACAGACCCGATATGCTACTATATGTCCACCTGAACGTCGTCACAGTTACTCCCACTACGAGTTTCTCGAGTTAGCAAATGCACTTCGCCGGATAACGAGGCATTTGGCTACCTTAAGAGAGTCATAGTTACTGCGGCCAGCTTCTCCCCCTTCTTTGAATCTTTCCTCTCTTTAATTCGTTCTGTGTTCATTCCAGCAGAAGCAATATGCCACAACATGTCCAGCTTAACGTTGTCTGAGTTATTACAACGATGAGTTCCTAGAGTTTTCAAATAAATTTCACGGCGTGACGAGGCATTAGGGTACCTTAAGAGGGTCAAAGTTACTGCTGTCGGCTGCTTCCCCTTCTTTGAAATTTTCCTTTCTTTAATTCGTACTGTGGCAGTCCTTCAGAAGGGATATGCCACTACATGTCCACCTTAACGTTGTCTCAATTATTCCAACGACAAGCTCCACGAGATTTCAAATAAATTTCGCGGAGCGACGAGGCATTTGATCACTTTAAGCGAGACATAGTTACTCCTGCAGCTGCTCCCACTTTTTTAAGCCCTTTCTCTATATCCTTCTTGCTATGGCCACTCGTGCAGAAGCGAAATGCTACAACATGTCCACGTTAACGTTGTCTGAGTTACTGCAACGACGATATCCTCGAGTTTTCAAATAAATTTCGCAGAGTGACGAGGCATTTGGCTACCTTAAGAGAGTCCTAGTTACTCGTGTCGGCTGCTCCCACATCTTTAGGCCTTTATCATTCTTACTATGGCTAGGCCTTTATCATTCTTGCTATGGCCAGTCCTACAGACCCGATATGCCACTATATGTCCACCTGAACGTCGTCACAGTTACTCCCACTACGAGTTTCTCGAGTTAGCAAATGTACTTCGCCGGATAACGAGGCATTTGGCTACCTTAAGAGAGTCATAGTTACTGCGGCCAGCTTCTCCCCCTTCTTTGAATCTTTCCTCTCTTTAATTCGTTCTGTGTTCATTCCAGCAGAAGCAATATGCCACAACATGTCCAGCTTAACGTTGTCTGAGTTATTACAACGATGAGTTCCTAGAGTTTTCAAATAAATTTCACGGCGTGACGAGGCATTAGGGTACCTTAAGAGGGTCAAAGTTACTGCTGTCGGCTGCTTCCCCTTCTTTGAAATTTTCCTTTCTTTAATTTGTACTGTGGCAGTCCTTCAGAAGGGATATGCCACTACATGTCCACCTTAACGTTGTCTCAATTATTCCAACGACAAGCTCCACGAGATTTCAAATAAATTTCGCGGAGCGACGAGGCATTTGATCACTTTAAGCGAGACATAGTTACTCCTGCAGCTGCTCCCACTTTTTTAAGCCCTTTCTCTATATCCTTCTTGCTATGGCCACTCGTGCAGAAGCGAAATGCTACAACATGTCCACGTTAACGTTGTCTGAGTTACTGCAACGACGATATCCTCGAGTTTTCAAATAAATTTCGCAGAGTGACGAGGCATTTGGCTACCTTAAGAGAGTCCTAGTTACTCGTGTCGGCTGCTCCCACATCTTTAGGCCTTTATCATTCTTACTATGGCTAGGCCTTTATCATTCTTGCTATGGCCAGTCCTACAGACCCGATATGCCACTATATGTCCACCTGAACGTCGTCACAGTTACTCCCACTACGAGTTTCTCGAGTTAGCAAATGTACTTCGCCGGATAACGAGGCATTTGGCTACCTTAAGAGAGTCATAGTTACTGCGGCCAGCTTCTCCCCCTTCTTTGAATCTTTCCTCTCTTTAATTCGTTCTGTGTTCATTCCAGCAGAAGCAATATGCCACAACATGTCCAGCTTAACGTTGTCTGAGTTATTACAACGATGAGTTCCTAGAGTTTTCAAATAAATTTCACGGCGTGACGAGGCATTAGGGTACCTTAAGAGGGTCAAAGTTACTGCTGTCGGCTGCCTCCCCTTCTTTGAAATTTTCCTTTCTTTAATTTGTACTGTGGCAGTCCTTCAGAAGGGATATGCCACTACATGTCCACCTTAACGTTGTCTCAATTATTCCAACGACAAGCTCCACGAGATTTCAAATAAATTTCGCGGAGCGACGAGGCATTTGATCACTTTAAGCGAGACATAGTTACTCCTGCAGCTGCTCCCACTTTTTTAAGCCCTTTCTCTATATCCTTCTTGCTATGGCCACTCGTGCAGAAGCGACATGCTACAACATGTCCACGTTAACGTTGTCTGAGTTACTGCAACGACGATATCCTCGAGTTTTCAAATAAATTTCGCAGAGTGACGAGGCATTTGGCTACCTTAAGAGAGTCCTAGTTACTCGTGTCGGCTGCTCCCACATCTTTAGGCCTTTATCATTCTTACTATGGCTAGGCCTTTATCATTCTTGCTATGGCCAGTCCTACAGACCCGATATGCCACTATATGTCCACCTGAACGTCGTCACAGTTACTCCCACTACGAGTTTCTCGAGTTAGCAAATGTACTTCGCCGGATAACGAGGCATTTGGCTACCTTAAGAGAGTCATAGTTACTGCGGCCAGCTTCTCCCCCTTCTTTGAATCTTTCCTCTCTTTAATTCGTTCTGTGTTCATTCCAGCAGAAGCAATATGCCACAACATGTCCAGCTTAACGTTGTCTGAGTTATTACAACGATGAGTTCCTAGAGTTTTCAAATAAATTTCACGGCGTGACGAGGCATTAGGGTACCTTAAGAGGGTCAAAGTTACTGCTGTCGGCTGCTTCCCCTTCTTTGAAATTTTCCTTTCTTTAATTCGTACTGTGGCAGTCCTTCAGAAGGGATATGCCACTACATGTCCACCTTAACGTTGTCTCAATTATTCCAACGACAAGCTCCACGAGATTTCAAATAAATTTCGCGGAGCGACGAGGCATTTGATCACTTTAAGCGAGACATAGTTACTCCTGTAGCTGCTCCCACTTTTTTAAGCCCTTTCTCTATATCCTTCTTGCTATGGCCACTCGTGCAGAAGCGAAATGCTACAACATGTCCACGTTAACGTTGTCTGAGTTACTGCAACGACGATATCCTCGAGTTTTCAAATAAATTTCGCAGAGTGACGAGGCATTTGGCTACCTTAAGAGAGTCATAGTTACTCGTGTCTGCTGCTCCCACATCTTTAGGCCTTTATCATTCTTCCTATGGCTGGGCCTTTATCATTCTTGCTATGGCCAGTCCTACAGACCCGATATGCTACTATATGTCCACCTGAACGTCGTCACAGTTACTCCCACTACGAGTTTCTCGAGTTAGCAAATGCACTTCGCCGGATAACGAGGCATTTGGCTACCTTAAGAGAGTCATAGTTACTGCGGCCAGCTTCTCCCCCTTCTTTGAATCTTTCCTCTCTTTAATTCGTTCTGTGTTCATTCCAGCAGAAGCAATATGCCACAACATGTCCAGCTTAACGTTGTCTGAGTTATTACGACGATGAGTTCCTAGAGTTTTCAAATAAATTTCACGGCGTGACGAGGCATTAGGGTACCTTAAGAGGGTCAAAGTTACTGCTGTCGGCTGCTTCCCCTTCTTTGAAATTTTCCTTTCTTTAATTCGTACTGTGGCAGTCCTTCAGAAGGGATATGCCACTACATGTCCACCTTAACGTTGTCTCAATTATTCCAACGACAAGCTCCACGAGATTTCAAATAAATTTCGCGGAGCGACGAGGCATTTGATCACTTTAAGCGAGACATAGTTACTCCTGCAGCTGCTCCCACTTTTTTAAGCCCTTTCTCTATATCCTTCTTGCTATGGCCACTCGTGCAGAAGCGAAATGCTACAACATGTCCACGTTAACGTTGTCTGAGTTACTGCAACGACGATATCCTCGAGTTTTCAAATAAATTTCGCAGAGTGACGAGGCATTTGGCTACCTTAAGAGAGTCCTAGTTACTCGTGTCGGCTGCTCCCACATCTTTAGGCCTTTATCATTCTTACTATGGCTAGGCCTTTATCATTCTTGCTATGGCCAGTCCTACAGACCCGATATGCCACTATATGTCCACCTGAACGTCGTCACAGTTACTCCCACTACGAGTTTCTCGAGTTAGCAAATGTACTTCGCCGGATAACGAGGCATTTGGCTACCTTAAGAGAGTCATAGTTACTGCGGCCAGCTTCTCCCCCTTCTTTGAATCTTTCCTCTCTTTAATTCGTTCTGTGTTCATTCCAGCAGAAGCAATATGCCACAACATGTCCAGCTTAACGTTGTCTGAGTTATTACAACGATGAGTTCCTAGAGTTTTCAAATAAATTTCACGGCGTGACGAGGCATTAGGGTACCTTAAGAGGGTCAAAGTTACTGCTGTCGGCTGCTTCCCCTTCTTTGAAATTTTCCTTTCTTTAATTTGTACTGTGGCAGTCCTTCAGAAGGGATATGCCACTACATGTCCACCTTAACGTTGTCTCAATTATTCCAACGACAAGCTCCACGAGATTTCAAATAAATTTCGCGGAGCGACGAGGCATTTGATCACTTTAAGCGAGACATAGTTACTCCTGCAGCTGCTCCCACTTTTTTAAGCCCTTTCTCTATATCCTTCTTGCTATGGCCACTCGTGCAGAAGCGAAATGCTACAACATGTCCACGTTAACGTTGTCTGAGTTACTGCAACGACGATATCCTCGAGTTTTCAAATAAATTTCGCAGAGTGACGAGGCATTTGGCTACCTTAAGAGAGTCCTAGTTACTCGTGTCGGCTGCTCCCACATCTTTAGGCCTTTATCATTCTTACTATGGCTAGGCCTTTATCATTCTTGCTATGGCCAGTCCTACAGACCCGATATGCCACTATATGTCCACCTGAACGTCGTCACAGTTACTCCCACTACGAGTTTCTCGAGTTAGCAAATGTACTTCGCCGGATAACGAGGCATTTGGCTACCTTAAGAGAGTCATAGTTACTGCGGCCAGCTTCTCCCCCTTCTTTGAATCTTTCCTCTCTTTAATTCGTTCTGTGTTCATTCCAGCAGAAGCAATATGCCACAACATGTCCAGCTTAACGTTGTCTGAGTTATTACAACGATGAGTTCCTAGAGTTTTCAAATAAATTTCACGGCGTGACGAGGCATTAGGGTACCTTAAGAGGGTCAAAGTTACTGCTGTCGGCTGCCTCCCCTTCTTTGAAATTTTCCTTTCTTTAATTTGTACTGTGGCAGTCCTTCAGAAGGGATATGCCACTACATGTCCACCTTAACGTTGTCTCAATTATTCCAACGACAAGCTCCACGAGATTTCAAATAAATTTCGCGGAGCGACGAGGCATTTGATCACTTTAAGCGAGACATAGTTACTCCTGCAGCTGCTCCCACTTTTTTAAGCCCTTTCTCTATATCCTTCTTGCTATGGCCACTCGTGCAGAAGCGAAATGCTACAACATGTCCACGTTAACGTTGTCTGAGTTACTGCAACGACGATATCCTCGAGTTTTCAAATAAATTTCGCAGAGTGACGAGGCATTTGGCTACCTTAAGAGAGTCCTAGTTACTCGTGTCGGCTGCTCCCACATCTTTAGGCCTTTATCATTCTTACTATGGCTAGGCCTTTATCATTCTTGCTATGGCCAGTCCTACAGACCCGATATGCCACTATATGTCCACCTGAACGTCGTCACAGTTACTCCCACTACGAGTTTCTCGAGTTAGCAAATGTACTTCGCCGGATAACGAGGCATTTGGCTACCTTAAGAGAGTCATAGTTACTGCGGCCAGCTTCTCCCCCTTCTTTGAATCTTTCCTCTCTTTAATTCGTTCTGTGTTCATTCCAGCAGAAGCAATATGCCACAACATGTCCAGCTTAACGTTGTCTGAGTTATTACAACGATGAGTTCCTAGAGTTTTCAAATAAATTTCACGGCGTGACGAGGCATTAGGCTACCTTAAGAGGGTCAAAGTTACTGCTGTCGGCTGCTTCCCCTTCTTTGAAATTTTCCTTTCTTTAATTCGTACTGTGGCAGTCCTTCAGAAGGGATATGCCACTACATGTCCACCTTAACGTTGTCTCAATTATTCCAACGACAAGCTCCACGAGATTTCAAATAAATTTCGCGGAGCGACGAGGCATTTGATCACTTTAAGCGAGACATAGTTACTCCTGCAGCTGCTCCCACTTTTTTAAGCCCTTTCTCTATATCCTTCTTGCTATGGCCACTCGTGCAGAAGCGAAATGCTACAACATGTCCACGTTAACGTTGTCTGAGTTACTGCAACGACGATATCCTCGAGTTTTCAAATAAATTTCGCAGAGTGACGAGGCATTTGGCTACCTTAAGAGAGTCCTAGTTACTCGTGTCGGCTGCTCCCACATCTTTAGGCCTTTATCATTCTTCCTATGGCTGGGCCTTTATCATTCTTGCTATGGCCAGTCCTACAGACCCGATATGCCACTATATGTCCACCTGAACGTCGTCACAGTTACTCCCACTACGAGTTTCTCGAGTTAGCAAATGTACTTCGCCGGATAACGAGGCATTTGGCTACCTTAAGAGAGTCATAGTTACTGCGGCCAGCTTCTCCCCCTTCTTTGAATCTTTCCTCTCTTTAATTCGTTCTGTGTTCATTCCAGCAGAAGCAATATGCCACAACATGTCCAGCTTAACGTTGTCTGAGTTATTACAACGATGAGTTCCTAGAGTTTTCAAATAAATTTCACGGCGTGACGAGGCATTAGGGTACCTTAAGAGGGTCAAAGTTACTGCTGTCGGCTGCTTCCCCTTCTTTGAAACTTTCCTTTCTTTAATTTGTACTGTGGCAGTCCTTCAGAAGGGATATGCCACTACATGTCCACCTTAACGTTGTCTCAATTATTCCAACGACAAGCTCCACGAGATTTCAAATAAATTTCGCGGAGCGACGAGGCATTTGATCACTTTAAGCGAGACATAGTTACTCCTGCAGCTGCTCCCACTTTTTTAAGCCCTTTCTCTATATCCTTCTTGCTATGGCCACTCGTGCAGAAGCGAAATGCTACAACATGTCCACGTTAACGTTGTCTGAGTTACTGCAACGACGATATCCTCGAGTTTTCAAATAAATTTCGCAGAGTGACGAGGCATTTGGCTACCTTAAGAGAGTCCTAGTTACTCGTGTCGGCTGCTCCCACATCTTTAGGCCTTTATCATTCTTACTATGGCTAGGCCTTTATCATTCTTGCTATGGCCAGTCCTACAGACCCGATACGCCACTATATGTCCACCTGAACGTCGTCACAGTTACTCCCACTACGAGTTTCTCGAGTTAGCAAATGTACTTCGCCGGATAACGAGGCATTTGGCTACCTTAAGAGAGTCATAGTTACTGCGGCCAGCTTCTCCCCCTTCTTTGAATCTTTCCTCTCTTTAATTCGTTCTGTGTTCATTCCAGCAGAAGCAATATGCCACAACATGTCCAGCTTAACGTTGTCTGAGTTATTACAACGATGAGTTCCTAGAGTTTTCAAATAAATTTCACGGCGTGACGAGGCATTAGGGTACCTTAAGAGGGTCAAAGTTACTGCTGTCGGCTGCTTCCCCTTCTTTGAAATTTTCCTTTCTTTAATTTGTACTGTGGCAGTCCTTCAGAAGGGATATGCCACTACATGTCCACCTTAACGTTGTCTCAATTATTCCAACGACAAGCTCCACGAGATTTCAAATAAATTTCGCGGAGCGACGAGGCATTTGATCACTTTAAGCGAGACATAGTTACTCCTGCAGCTGCTCCCACTTTTTTAAGCCCTTTCTCTATATCCTTCTTGCTATGGCCACTCGTGCAGAAGCGAAATGCTACAACATGTCCACGTTAACGTTGTCTGAGTTACTGCAACGACGATATCCTCGAGTTTTCAAATAAATTTCGCAGAGTGACGAGGCATTTGGCTACCTTAAGAGAGTCATAGTTACTCGTGTCTGCTGCTCCCACATCTTTAGGCCTTTATCATTCTTCCTATGGCTGGGCCTTTATCATTCTTGCTATGGCCAGTCCTACAGACCCGATATGCTACTATATGTCCACCTGAACGTCGTCACAGTTACTCCCACTACGAGTTTCTCGAGTTAGCAAATGCACTTCGCCGGATAACGAGGCATTTGGCTACCTTAAGAGAGTCATAGTTACTGCGGCCAGCTTCTCCCCCTTCTTTGAATCTTTCCTCTCTTTAATTCGTTCTGTGTTCATTCCAGCAGAAGCAATATGCCACAACATGTCCAGCTTAACGTTGTCTGAGTTATTACAACGATGAGTTCCTAGAGTTTTCAAATAAATTTCACGGCGTGACGAGGCATTAGGGTACCTTAAGAGGGTCAAAGTTACTGCTGTCGGCTGCTTCCCCTTCTTTGAAATTTTCCTTTCTTTAATTCGTACTGTGGCAGTCCTTCAGAAGGGATATGCCACTACATGTCCACCTTAACGTTGTCTCAATTATTCCAACGACAAGCTCCACGAGATTTCAAATAAATTTCGCGGAGCGACGAGGCATTTGATCACTTTAAGCGAGACATAGTTACTCCTGCAGCTGCTCCCACTTTTTTAAGCCCTTTCTCTATATCCTTCTTGCTATGGCCACTCGTGCAGAAGCGAAATGCTACAACATGTCCACGTTAACGTTGTCTGAGTTACTGCAACGACGATATCCTCGAGTTTTCAAATAAATTTCGCAGAGTGACGAGGCATTTGGCTACCTTAAGAGAGTCATAGTTACTCGTGTCTGCTGCTCCCACATCTTTAGGCCTTTATCATTCTTCCTATGGCTGGGCCTTTATCATTCTTGCTATGGCCAGTCCTACAGACCCGATATGCTACTATATGTCCACCTGAACGTCGTCACAGTTACTCCCACTACGAGTTTCTCGAGTTAGCAAATGCACTTCGCCGGATAACGAGGCATTTGGCTACCTTAAGAGAGTCATAGTTACTGCGGCCAGCTTCTCCCCCTTCTTTGAATCTTTCCTCTCTTTAATTCGTTCTGTGTTCATTCCAGCAGAAGCAATATGCCACAACATGTCCAGCTTAACGTTGTCTGAGTTATTACAACGATGAGTTCCTAGAGTTTTCAAATAAATTTCACGGCGTGACGAGGCATTAGGGTACCTTAAGAGGGTCAAAGTTACTGCTGTCGGCTGCTTCCCCTTCTTTGAAATTTTCCTTTCTTTAATTCGTACTGTGGCAGTCCTTCAGAAGGGATATGCCACTACATGTCCACCTTAACGTTGTCTCAATTATTCCAACGACAAGCTCCACGAGATTTCAAATAAATTTCGCGGAGCGACGAGGCATTTGATCACTTTAAGCGAGACATAGTTACTCCTGCAGCTGCTCCCACTTTTTTAAGCCCTTTCTCTATATCCTTCTTGCTATGGCCACTCGTGCAGAAGCGAAATGCTACAACATGTCCACGTTAACGTTGTCTGAGTTACTGCAACGACGATATCCTCGAGTTTTCAAATAAATTTCGCAGAGTGACGAGGCATTTGGCTACCTTAAGAGAGTCCTAGTTACTCGTGTCGGCTGCTCCCACATCTTTAGGCCTTTATCATTCTTACTATGGCTAGGCCTTTATCATTCTTGCTATGGCCAGTCCTACAGACCCGATATGCCACTATATGTCCACCTGAACGTCGTCACAGTTACTCCCACTACGAGTTTCTCGAGTTAGCAAATGTACTTCGCCGGATAACGAGGCATTTGGCTACCTTAAGAGAGTCATAGTTACTGCGGCCAGCTTCTCCCCCTTCTTTGAATCTTTCCTCTCTTTAATTCGTTCTGTGTTCATTCCAGCAGAAGCAATATGCCACAACATGTCCAGCTTAACGTTGTCTGAGTTATTACAACGATGAGTTCCTAGAGTTTTCAAATAAATTTCACGGCGTGACGAGGCATTAGGGTACCTTAAGAGGGTCAAAGTTACTGCTGTCGGCTGCTTCCCCTTCTTTGAAATTTTCCTTTCTTTAATTTGTACTGTGGCAGTCCTTCAGAAGGGATATGCCACTACATGTCCACCTTAACGTTGTCTCAATTATTCCAACGACAAGCTCCACGAGATTTCAAATAAATTTCGCGGAGCGACGAGGCATTTGATCACTTTAAGCGAGACATAGTTACTCCTGCAGCTGCTCCCACTTTTTTAAGCCCTTTCTCTATATCCTTCTTGCTATGGCCACTCGTGCAGAAGCGAAATGCTACAACATGTCCACGTTAACGTTGTCTGAGTTACTGCAACGACGATATCCTCGAGTTTTCAAATAAATTTCGCAGAGTGACGAGGCATTTGGCTACCTTAAGAGATTCCTAGTTACTCGTGTCGGCTGCTCCCACATTTTTAGGCCTTTATCATTCTTACTATGGCTAGGCCTTTATCATTCTTGCTATGGCCAGTCCTACAGACCCGATATGCCACTATATGTCCACCTGAACGTCGTCACAGTTACTCCCACTACGAGTTTCTCGAGTTAGCAAATGTACTTCGCCGGATAACGAGGCATTTGGCTACCTTAAGAGAGTCATAGTTACTGCGGCCAGCTTCTCCCCCTTCTTTGAATCTTTCCTCTCTTTAATTCGTTCTGTGTTCATTCCAGCAGAAGCAATATGCCACAACATGTCCAGCTTAACGTTGTCTGAGTTATTACAACGATGAGTTCCTAGAGTTTTCAAATAAATTTCACGGCGTGACGAGGCATTAGGGTACCTTAAGAGGGTCAAAGTTACTGCTGTCGGCTGCCTCCCCTTCTTTGAAATTTTCCTTTCTTTAATTTGTACTGTGGCAGTCCTTCAGAAGGGATATGCCACTACATGTCCACCTTAACGTTGTCTCAATTATTCCAACGACAAGCTCCACGAGATTTCAAATAAATTTCGCGGAGCGACGAGGCATTTGATCACTTTAAGCGAGACATAGTTACTCCTGCAGCTGCTCCCACTTTTTTAAGCCCTTTCTCTATATCCTTCTTGCTATGGCCACTCGTGCAGAAGCGAAATGCTACAACATGTCCACGTTAACGTTGTCTGAGTTACTGCAACGACGATATCCTCGAGTTTTCAAATAAATTTCGCAGAGTGACGAGGCATTTGGCTACCTTAAGAGAGTCCTAGTTACTCGTGTCGGCTGCTCCCACATCTTTAGGCCTTTATCATTCTTACTATGGCTAGGCCTTTATCATTCTTGCTATGGCCAGTCCTACAGACCCGATATGCCACTATATGTCCACCTGAACGTCGTCACAGTTACTCCCACTACGAGTTTCTCGAGTTAGCAAATGTACTTCGCCGGATAACGAGGCATTTGGCTACCTTAAGAGAGTCATAGTTACTGCGGCCAGCTTCTCCCCCTTCTTTGAATCTTTCCTCTCTTTAATTCGTTCTGTGTTCATTCCAGCAGAAGCAATATGCCACAACATGTCCAGCTTAACGTTGTCTGAGTTATTACAACGATGAGTTCCTAGAGTTTTCAAATAAATTTCACGGCGTGACGAGGCATTAGGGTACCTTAAGAGGGTCAAAGTTACTGCTGTCGGCTGCTTCCCCTTCTTTGAAATTTTCCTTTCTTTAATTCGTACTGTGGCAGTCCTTCAGAAGGGATATGCCACTACATGTCCACCTTAACGTTGTCTCAATTATTCCAACGACAAGCTCCACGAGATTTCAAATAAATTTCGCGGAGCGACGAGGCATTTGATCACTTTAAGCGAGACATAGTTACTCCTGCAGCTGCTCCCACTTTTTTAAGCCCTTTCTCTATATCCTTCTTGCTATGGCCACTCGTGCAGAAGCGAAATGCTACAACATGTCCACGTTAACGTTGTCTGAGTTACTGCAACGACGATATCCTCGAGTTTTCAAATAAATTTCGCAGAGTGACAAGGCATTTGGCTACCTTAAGAGAGTCCTAGTTACTCGTGTCGGCTGCTCCCACATCTTTAGGCCTTTATCATTCTTCCTATGGCTGGGCCTTTATCATTCTTGCTATGGCCAGTCCTACAGACCCGATATGCCACTATATGTCCACCTGAACGTCGTCACAGTTACTCCCACTACGAGTTTCTCGAGTTAGCAAATGTACTTCGCCGGATAACGAGGCATTTGGCTACCTTAAGAGAGTCATAGTTACTGCGGCCAGCTTCTCCCCCTTCTTTGAATCTTTCCTCTCTTTAATTCGTTCTGTGTTCATTCCAGCAGAAGCAATATGCCACAACATGTCCAGCTTAACGTTGTCTGAGTTATTACAACGATGAGTTCCTAGGGTTTTCAAATAAATTTCACGGCGTGACGAGGCATTAGGGTACCTTAAGAGGGTCAAAGTTACTGCTGTCGGCTGCTTCCCCTTCTTTGAAACTTTCCTTTCTTTAATTTGTACTGTGGCAGTCCTTCAGAAGGGATATGCCACTACATGTCCACCTTAACGTTGTCTCAATTATTCCAACGACAAGCTCCACGAGATTTCAAATAAATTTCGCGGAGCGACGAGGCATTTGATCACTTTAAGCGAGACATAGTTACTCCTGCAGCTGCTCCCACTTTTTTAAGCCCTTTCTCTATATCCTTCTTGCTATGGCCACTCGTGCAGAAGCGAAATGCTACAACATGTCCACGTTAACGTTGTCTGAGTTACTGCAACGACGATATCCTCGAGTTTTCAAATAAATTTCGCAGAGTGACGAGGCATTTGGCTACCTTAAGAGAGTCCTAGTTACTCGTGTCGGCTGCTCCCACATCTTTAGGCCTTTATCATTCTTACTATGGCTAGGCCTTTATCATTCTTGCTATGGCCAGTCCTACAGACCCGATATGCCACTATATGTCCACCTGAACGTCGTCACAGTTACTCCCACTACGAGTTTCTCGAGTTAGCAAATGTACTTCGCCGGATAACGAGGCATTTGGTTACCTTAAGAGAGTCATAGTTACTGCGGCCAGCTTCTCCCCCTTCTTTGAATCTTTCCTCTCTTTAATTCGTTCTGTGTTCATTCCAGCAGAAGCAATATGCCACAACATGTCCAGCTTAACGTTGTCTGAGTTATTACAACGATGAGTTCCTAGAGTTTTCAAATAAATTTCACGGCGTGACGAGGCATTAGGGTACCTTAAGAGGGTCAAAGTTACTGCTGTCGGCTGCTTCCCCTTCTTTGAAATTTTCCTTTCTTTAATTCGTACTGTGGCAGTCCTTCAGAAGGGATATGCCACTACATGTCCACCTTAACGTTGTCTCAATTATTCCAACGACAAGCTCCACGAGATTTCAAATAAATTTCGCGGAGCGAGGAGGCATTTGATCACTTTAAGCGAGACATAGTTACTCCTGCAGCTGCTCCCACTTTTTTAAGCCCTTTCTCTATATCCTTCTTGCTATGGCCACTCGTGCAGAAGCGAAATGCTACAACATGTCCACGTTAACGTTGTCTGAGTTACTGCAACGACGATATCCTCGAGTTTTCAAATAAATTTCGCAGAGTGACGAGGCATTTGGCTACCTTAAGAGAGTCATAGTTACTCGTGTCTGCTGCTCCCACATCTTTAGGCCTTTATCATTCTTCCTATGGCTGGGCCTTTATCATTCTTGCTATGGCCAGTCCTACAGACCCGATATGCTACTATATGTCCACCTGAACGTCGTCACAGTTACTCCCACTACGAGTTTCTCGAGTTAGCAAATGCACTTCGCCGGATAACGAGGCATTTGGCTACCTTAAGAGAGTCATAGTTACTGCGGCCAGCTTCTCCCCCTTCTTTGAATCTTTCCTCTCTTTAATTCGTTCTGTGTTCATTCCAGCAGAAGCAATATGCCACAACATGTCCAGCTTAACGTTGTCTGAGTTATTACAACGATGAGTTCCTAGAGTTTTCAAATAAATTTCACGGCGTGACGAGGCATTAGGGTACCTTAAGAGGGTCAAAGTTACTGCTGTCGGCTGCTTCCCCTTCTTTGAAATTTTCCTTTCTTTAATTCGTACTGTGGCAGTCCTTCAGAAGGGATATGCCACTACATGTCCACCTTAACGTTGTCTCAATTATTCCAACGACAAGCTCCACGAGATTTCAAATAAATTTCGCGGAGCGACGAGGCATTTGATCACTTTAAGCGAGACATAGTTACTCCTGCAGCTGCTCCCACTTTTTTAAGCCCTTTCTCTATATCCTTCTTGCTATGGCCACTCGTGCAGAAGCGAAATGCTACAACATGTCCACGTTAACGTTGTCTGAGTTACTGCAACGACGATATCCTCGAGTTTTCAAATAAATTTCGCAGAGTGACGAGGCATTTGGCTACCTTAAGAGAGTCATAGTTACTCGTGTCGGCTGCTCCCACATCTTTAGGCCTTTATCATTCTTACTATGGCTAGGCCTTTATCATTCTTGCTATGGCCAGTCCTACAGACCCGATATGCCACTATATGTCCACCTGAACGTCGTCACAGTTACTCCCACTACGAGTTTCTCGAGTTAGCAAATGTACTTCGCCGGATAACGAGGCATTTGGCTACCTTAAGAGAGTCATAGTTACTGCGGCCAGCTTCTCCCCCTTCTTTGAATCTTTCCTCTCTTTAATTCGTTCTGTGTTCATTCCAGCAGAAGCAATATGCCACAACATGTCCAGCTTAACGTTGTCTGAGTTATTACAACGATGAGTTCCTAGAGTTTTCAAATAAATTTCACGGCGTGACGAGGCATTAGGGTACCTTAAGAGGGTCAAAGTTACTGCTGTCGGCTGCTTCCCCTTCTTTGAAATTTTCCTTTCTTTAATTCGTACTGTGGCAGTCCTTCAGAAGGGATATGCCACTACATGTCCACCTTAACGTTGTCTCAATTATTCCAACGACAAGCTCCACGAGATTTCAAATAAATTTCGCGGAGCGACGAGGCATTTGATCACTTTAAGCGAGACATAGTTACTCCTGCAGCTGCTCCCACTTTTTTAAGCCCTTTCTCTATATCCTTCTTGCTATGGCCACTCGTGCAGAAGCGAAATGCTACAACATGTCCACGTTAACGTTGTCTGAGTTACTGCAACGACGATATCCTCGAGTTTTCAAATAAATTTCGCAGAGTGACGAGGCATTTGGCTACCTTAAGAGAGTCATAGTTACTCGTGTCGGCTGCTCCCACATCTTTAGGCCTTTATCATTCTTCCTATGGCTGGGCCTTTATCATTCTTGCTATGGCCAGTCCTACAGACCCGATATGCCACTATATGTCCACCTGAACGTCGTCACAGTTACTCCCACTACGAGTTTCTCGAGTTAGCAAATGTACTTCGCCGGATAACGAGGCATTTGGCTACCTTAAGAGAGTCATAGTTACTGCGGCCAGCTTCTCCCCCTTCTTTGAATCTTTCCTCTCTTTAATTCGTTCTGTGTTCATTCCAGCAGAAGCAATATGCCACAACATGTCCAGCTTAACGTTGTCTGAGTTATTACAACGATGAGTTCCTAGAGTTTTCAAATAAATTTCACGGCGTGACGAGGCATTAGGGTACCTTAAGAGGGTCAAAGTTACTGCTGTCGGCTGCTTCCCCTTCTTTGAAATTTTCCTTTCTTTAATTTGTACTGTGGCAGTCCTTCAGAAGGGATATGCCACTACATGTCCACCTTAACGTTGTCTCAATTATTCCAACGACAAGCTCCACGAGATTTCAAATAAATTTCGCGGAGCGACGAGGCATTTGATCACTTTAAGCGAGACATAGTTACTCCTGCAGCTGCTCCCACTTTTTTAAGCCCTTTCTCTATATCCTTCTTGCTATGGCCACTCGTGCAGAAGCGAAATGCTACAACATGTCCACGTTAACGTTGTCTGAGTTACTGCAACGACGATATCCTCGAGTTTTCAAATAAATTTCGCAGAGTGACGAGGCATTTGGCTACCTTAAGAGAGTCCTAGTTACTCGTGTCGGCTGCTCCCACATCTTTAGGCCTTTATCATTCTTACTATGGCTAGGCCTTTATCATTCTTGCTATGGCCAGTCCTACAGACCCGATATGCCACTATATGTCCACCTGAACGTCGTCACAGTTACTCCCACTACGAGTTTCTCGAGTTAGCAAATGTACTTCGCCGGATAACGAGGCATTTGGCTACCTTAAGAGAGTCATAGTTACTGCGGCCAGCTTCTCCCCCTTCTTTGAATCTTTCCTCTCTTTAATTCGTTCTGTGTTCATTCCAGCAGAAGCAATATGCCACAACATGTCCAGCTTAACGTTGTCTGAGTTATTACAACGATGAGTTCCTAGAGTTTTCAAATAAATTTCACGGCGTGACGAGGCATTAGGGTACCTTAAGAGGGTCAAAGTTACTGCTGTCGGCTGCTTCCCCTTCTTTGAAATTTTCCTTTCTTTAATTCGTACTGTGGCAGTCCTTCAGAAGGGATATGCCACTACATGTCCACCTTAACGTTGTCTCAATTATTCCAACGACAAGCTCCACGAGATTTCAAATAAATTTCGCGGAGCGACGAGGCATTTGATCACTTTAAGCGAGACATAGTTACTCCTGCAGCTGCTCCCACTTTTTTAAGCCCTTTCTCTATATCCTTCTTGCTATGGCCACTCGTGCAGAAGCGAAATGCTACAACATGTCCACGTTAACGTTGTCTGAGTTACTGCAACGACGATATCCTCGAGTTTTCAAATAAATTTCGCAGAGTGACGAGGCATTTGGCTACCTTAAGAGAGTCATAGTTACTCGTGTCTGCTGCTCCCACATCTTTAGGCCTTTATCATTCTTCCTATGGCTGGGCCTTTATCATTCTTGCTATGGCCAGTCCTACAGACCCGATATGCTACTATATGTCCACCTGAACGTCGTCACAGTTACTCCCACTACGAGTTTCTCGAGTTAGCAAATGCACTTCGCCGGATAACGAGGCATTTGGCTACCTTAAGAGAGTCATAGTTACTGCGGCCAGCTTCTCCCCCTTCTTTGAATCTTTCCTCTCTTTAATTCGTTCTGTGTTCATTCCAGCAGAAGCAATATGCCACAACATGTCCAGCTTAACGTTGTCTGAGTTATTACAACGATGAGTTCCTAGAGTTTTCAAATAAATTTCACGGCGTGACGAGGCATTAGGGTACCTTAAGAGGGTCAAAGTTACTGCTGTCGGCTGCTTCCCCTTCTTTGAAATTTTCCTTTCTTTAATTCGTACTGTGGCAGTCCTTCAGAAGGGATATGCCACTACATGTCCACCTTAACGTTGTCTCAATTATTCCAACGACAAGCTCCACGAGATTTCAAATAAATTTCGCGGAGCGACGAGGCATTTGATCACTTTAAGCGAGACATAGTTACTCCTGCAGCTGCTCCCACTTTTTTAAGCCCTTTCTCTATATCCTTCTTGCTATGGCCACTCGTGCAGAAGCGAAATGCTACAACATGTCCACGTTAACGTTGTCTGAGTTACTGCAACGACGATATCCTCGAGTTTTCAAATAAATTTCGCAGAGTGACGAGGCATTTGGCTACCTTAAGAGAGTCATAGTTACTCGTGTCGGCTGCTCCCACATCTTTAGGCCTTTATCATTCTTCCTATGGCTGGGCCTTTATCATTCTTGCTATGGCCAGTCCTACAGACCCGATATGCCACTATATGTCCACCTGAACGTCGTCACAGTTACTCCCACTACGAGTTTCTCGAGTTAGCAAATGTACTTCGCCGGATAACGAGGCATTTAGCTACCTTAAGAGAGTCATAGTTACTGCGGCCAGCTTCTCCCCCTTCTTTGAATCTTTCCTCTCTTTAATTCGTTCTGTGTTCATTCCAGCAGAAGCAATATGCCACAACATGTCCAGCTTAACGTTGTCTGAGTTATTACAACGATGAGTTCCTAGAGTTTTCAAATAAATTTCACGGCGTGACGAGGCATTAGGGTACCTTAAGAGGGTCAAACTTACTGCTGTCGGCTGCTTCCCCTTCTTTGAAATTTTCCTTTCTTTAATTTGTACTGTGGCAGTCCTTCAGAAGGGATATGCCACTACATGTCCACCTTAACGTTGTCTCAATTATTCCAACGACAAGCTCCACGAGATTTCAAATAAATTTCGCGGAGCGACGAGGCATTTGATCACTTTAAGCGAGACATAGTTACTCCTGCAGCTGCTCCCACTTTTTTAAGCCCTTTCTCTATATCCTTCTTGCTATGGCCACTCGTGCAGAAGCGAAATGCTACAACATGTCCACGTTAACGTTGTCTGAGTTACTGCAACGACGATATCCTCGAGTTTTCAAATAAAT
Source organism: Schistocerca nitens (assembly GCF_023898315.1). Classification (NCBI taxonomy): domain Eukaryota; kingdom Metazoa; phylum Arthropoda; class Insecta; order Orthoptera; family Acrididae; genus Schistocerca; species Schistocerca nitens. The sequence continues at coordinate 70,001,178 of NC_064618.1, read as the reverse complement.
TTCGCAGAGTGACGAGGCATTTGACTACCTTAAGAGAGTCCTAGTTACTCGTGTCGGCTGCTCCCACATCTTTAGGCCTTTATCATTCTTACTATGGCTAGGCCTTTATCATTCTTGCTATGGCCAGTCCTACAGACCCGATATGCCACTATATGTCCACCTGAACGTCGTCACAGTTACTCCCACTACGAGTTTCTCGAGTTAGCAAATGTACTTCGCCGGATAACGAGGCATTTGGCTACCTTAAGAGAGTCATAGTTACTGCGGCCAGCTTCTCCCCCTTCTTTGAATCTTTCCTCTCTTTAATTCGTTCTGTGTTCATTCCAGCAGAAGCAATATGCCACAACATGTCCAGCTTAACGTTGTCTGAGTTATTACAACGATGAGTTCCTAGAGTTTTCAAATAAATTTCACGGCGTGACGAGGCATTAGGGTACCTTAAGAGGGTCAAAGTTACTGCTGTCGGCTGCTTCCCCTTCTTTGAAATTTTCCTTTCTTTAATTCGTACTGTGGCAGTCCTTCAGAAGGGATATGCCACTACATATCCACCTTAAAGTTGTCTCAATTATTCCAACGACAAGCTCCACGAGATTTCAAATAAATTTCGCGGAGCGACGAGGCATTTGATCACTTTAAGCGAGACATAGTTACTCCTGCAGCTGCTCCCACTTTTTTAAGCCCTTTCTCTATATCCTTCTTGCTATGGCCACTCGTGCAGAAGCGAAATGCTACAACATGTCCACGTTAACGTTGTCTGAGTTACTGCAACGACGATATCCTCGAGTTTTCAAATAAATTTCGCAGAGTGACGAGGCATTTGGCTACCTTAAGAGAGTCCTAGTTACTCGTGTCGGCTGCTCCCACATCTTTAGGCCTTTATCATTCTTCCTATGGCTGGGCCTTTATCATTCTTGCTATGGCCAGTCCTACAGACCCGATATGCCACTATATGTCCACCTGAACGTCGTCACAGTTACTCCCACTACGAGTTTCTCGAGTTAGCAAATGTACTTCGCCGGATAACGAGGCATTTGGCTACCTTAAGAGAGTCATAGTTACTGCGGCCAGCTTCTCCCCCTTCTTTGAATCTTTCCTCTCTTTAATTCGTTCTGTGTTCATTCCAGCAGAAGCAATATGCCACAACATGTCCAGCTTAACGTTGTCTGAGTTATTACAACGATGAGTTCCTAGAGTTTTCAAATAAATTTCACGGCGTGACGAGGCATTAGGGTACCTTAAGAGGGTCAAAGTTACTGCTGTCGGCTGCTTCCCCTTCTTTGAAATTTTCCTTTCTTTAATTCGTACTGTGGCAGTCCTTCAGAAGGGATATGCCACTACATGTCCACCTTAACGTTGTCTCAATTATTCCAACGACAAGCTCCACGAGATTTCAAATAAATTTCGCGGAGCGACGAGGCATTTGATCACTTTAAGCGAGACATAGTTACTCCTGCAGCTGCTCCCACTTTTTTAAGCCCTTTCTCTATATCCTTCTTGCTATGGCCACTCGTGCAGAAGCGAAATGCTACAACATGTCCACGTTAACGTTGTCTGAGTTACTGCAACGACGATATCCTCGAGTTTTCAAATAAATTTCGCAGAGTGACGAGGCATTTGGCTACCTTAAGAGAGTCCTAGTTACTCGTGTCGGCTGCTCCCACATCTTTAGGCCTTTATCATTCTTACTATGGCTGGGCCTTTATCATTCTTGCTATGGCCAGTCCTACAGACCCGATATGCCACTATATGTCCACCTGAACGTCGTCACAGTTACTCCCACTACGAGTTTCTCGAGTTAGCAAATGTACTTCGCCGGATAACGAGGCATTTGGCTACCTTAAGAGAGTCATAGTTACTGCGGCCAGCTTCTCCCCCTTCTTTGAATCTTTCCTCTCTTTAATTCGTTCTGTGTTCATTCCAGCAGAAGCAATATGCCACAACATGTCCAGCTTAACGTTGTCTGAGTTATTACAACGATGAGTTCCTAGAGTTTTCAAATAAATTTCACGGCGTGACGAGGCATTAGGGTACCTTAAGAGGGTCAAAGTTACTGCTGTCGGCTGCTTCCCCTTCTTTGAAATTTTCCTTTCTTTAATTCGTACTGTGGCAGTCCTTCAGAAGGGATATGCCACTACATGTCCACCTTAACGTTGTCTCAATTATTCCAACGACAAGCTCCACGAGATTTCAAATAAATTTCGCGGAGCGACGAGGCATTTGATCACTTTAAGCGAGACATAGTTACTCCTGCAGCTGCTCCCACTTTTTTAAGCCCTTTCTCTATATCCTTCTTGCTATGGCCACTCGTGCAGAAGCGAAATGCTACAACATGTCCACGTTAACGTTGTCTGAGTTACTGCAACGACGATATCCTCGAGTTTTCAAATAAATTTCGCAGAGTGACGAGGCATTTGGCTACCTTAAGAGAGTCCTAGTTACTCGTGTCTGCTGCTCCCACATCTTTAGGCCTTTATCATTCTTCCTATGGCTGGGCCTTTATCATTCTTGCTATGGCCAGTCCTACAGACCCGATATGCTACTATATGTCCACCCGAACGTCGTCACAGTTACTCCCGCTACGAGTTTCTCGAGTTAGCAAATGTACTTCGCCGGATAACGAGGCATTTGGCTACCTTAAGAGAGTCATAGTTACTGCGGCCAGCTTCTCCCCCTTCTTTGAATCTTTCCTCTCTTTAATTCGTTCTGTGTTCATTCCAGCAGAAGCAATATGCCACAACATGTCCAGCTTAACGTTGTCTGAGTTATTACAACGATGAGTTCCTAGAGTTTTCAAATAAATTTCACGGCGTGACGAGGCATTAGGGTACCTTAAGAGGGTCAAAGTTACTGCTGTCGGCTGCTTCCCCTTCTTTGAAATTTTCCTTTCTTTAATTCGTACTGTGGCAGTCCTTCAGAAGGGATATGCCACTACATGTCCACCTTAACGTTGTCTCAATTATTCCAACGACAAGCTCCACGAGATTTCAAATAAATTTCGCGGAGCGACGAGGCATTTGATCACTTTAAGCGAGACATAGTTACTCCTGCAGCTGCTCCCACTTTTTTAAGCCCTTTCTCTATATCCTTCTTGCTATGGCCACTCGTGCAGAAGCGAAATGCTACAACATGTCCACGTTAACGTTGTCTGAGTTACTGCAACGACGATATCCTCGAGTTTTCAAATAAATTTCGCAGAGTGACGAGGCATTTGGCTACCTTAAGAGAGTCATAGTTACTCGTGTCGGCTGCTCCCACATCTTTAGGCCTTTATCATTCTTCCTATGGCTGGGCCTTTATCATTCTTGCTATGGCCAGTCCTACAGACCCGATATGCTACTATATGTCCACCCGAACGTCGTCACAGTTACTCCCACTACGAGTTTCTCGAGTTAGCAAATGCACTTCGCCGGATAACGAGGCATTTGGCTACCTTAAGAGAGTCATAGTTACTGCGGCCAGCTTCTCCCCCTTCTTTGAATCTTTCCTCTCTTTAATTCGTTCTGTGTTCATTCCAGCAGAAGCAATATGCCACAACATGTCCAGCTTAACGTTGTCTGAGTTATTACAACGATGAGTTCCTAGAGTTTTCAAATAAATTTCACGGCGTGACGAGGCATTAGGGTACCTTAAGAGGGTCAAAGTTACTGCTGTCGGCTGCTTCCCCTTCTTTGAAATTTTCCTTTCTTTAATTCGTACTGTGGCAGTCCTTCAGAAGGGATATGCCACTACATGTCCACCTTAACGTTGTCTCAATTATTCCAACGACAAGCTCCACGAGATTTCAAATAAATTTCGCGGAGCGACGAGGCATTTGATCACTTTAAGCGAGACATAGTTACTCCTGCAGCTGCTCCCACTTTTTTAAGCACTTTCTCTATATCCTTCTTGCTATGGCCACTCGTGCAGAAGCGAAATGCTACAACATGTCCACGTTAACGTTGTCTGAGTTACTGCAACGACGATATCCTCGAGTTTTCAAATAAATTTCGCAGAGTGACGAGGCATTTGGCTACCTTAAGAGAGTCCTAGTTACTCGTGTCGGCTGCTCCCACATCTTTAGGCCTTTATCATTCTTACTATGGCTAGGCCTTTATCATTCTTGCTATGGCCAGTCCTACAGACCCGATATGCCACTATATGTCCACCTGAACGTCGTCACAGTTACTCCCACTACGAGTTTCTCGAGTTAGCAAATGTACTTCGCCGGATAACGAGGCATTTGGCTACCTTAAGAGAGTCATAGTTACTGCGGCCAGCTTCTCCCCCTTCTTTGAATCTTTCCTCTCTTTAATTCGTTCTGTGTTCATTCCAGCAGAAGCAATATGCCACAACATGTCCAGCTTAACGTTGTCTGAGTTATTACAACGATGAGTTCCTAGAGTTTTCAAATAAATTTCACGGCGTGACGAGGCATTAGGGTACCTTAAGAGGGTCAAAGTTACTGCTGTCGGCTGCTTCCCCTTCTTTGAAATTTTCCTTTCTTTAATTCGTACTGTGGCAGTCCTTCAGAAGGGATATGCCACTACATGTCCACCTTAACGTTGTCTCAATTATTCCAACGACAAGCTCCACGAGATTTCAAATAAATTTCGCGGAGCGACGAGGCATTTGATCACTTTAAGCGAGACATAGTTACTCCTGCAGCTGCTCCCACTTTTTTAAGCCCTTTCTCTATATCCTTCTTGCTATGGCCACTCGTGCAGAAGCGAAATGCTACAACATGTCCACGTTAACGTTGTCTGAGTTACTGCAACGACGATATCCTCGAGTTTTCAAATAAATTTCGCAGAGTGAAGAGGCATTTGGCTACCTTAAGAGAGTCCTAGTTACTCGTGTCGGCTGCTCCCACATCTTTAGGCCTTTATCATTCTTACTATGGCTGGGCCTTTATCATTCTTGCTATGGCCAGTCCTACAGACCCGATATGCCACTATATGTCCACCTGAACGTCGTCACAGTTACTCCCACTACGAGTTTCTCGAGTTAGCAAATGTACTTCGCCGGATAACGAGGCATTTGGCTACCTTAAGAGAGTCATAGTTACTGCGGCCAGCTTCTCCCCCTTCTTTGAATCTTTCCTCTCTTTAATTCGTTCTGTGTTCATTCCAGCAGAAGCAATATGCCACAACATGTCCAGCTTAACGTTGTCTGAGTTATTACAACGATGAGTTCCTAGAGTTTTCAAATAAATTTCACGGCGTGACGAGGCATTAGGGTACCTTAAGAGGGTCAAAGTTACTGCTGTCGGCTGCTTCCCCTTCTTTGAAATTTTCCTTTCTTTAATTCGTACTGTGGCAGTCCTTCAGAAGGGATATGCCACTACATGTCCACCTTAACGTTGTCTCAATTATTCCAACGACAAGCTCCACGAGATTTCAAATAAATTTCGCGGAGCGACGAGGCATTTGATCACTTTAAGCGAGACATAGTTACTCCTGCAGCTGCTCCCACTTTTTTAAGCCCTTTCTCTATATCCTTCTTGCTATGGCCACTCGTGCAGAAGCGAAATGCTACAACATGTCCACGTTAACGTTGTCTGAGTTACTGCAACGACGATATCCTCGAGTTTTCAAATAAATTTCGCAGAGTGACGAGGCATTTGGCTACCTTAAGAGAGTCCTAGTTACTCGTGTCTGCTGCTCCCACATCTTTAGGCCTTTATCATTCTTCCTATGGCTGGGCCTTTATCATTCTTGCTATGGCCAGTCCTACAGACCCGATATGCTACTATATGTCCACCCGAACGTCGTCACAGTTACTCCCACTACGAGTTTCTCGAGTTAGCAAATGTACTTCGCCGGATAACGAGGCATTTGGCTACCTTAAGAGAGTCATAGTTACTGCGGCCAGCTTCTCCCCCTTCTTTGAATCTTTCCTCTCTTTAATTCGTTCTGTGTTCATTCCAGCAGAAGCAATATGCCACAACATGTCCAGCTTAACGTTGTCTGAGTTATTACAACGATGAATTCCTAGAGTTTTCAAATAAATTTCACGGCGTGACGAGGCATTAGGGTACCTTAAGAGGGTCAAAGTTACTGCTGTCGGTTGCTTCCCCTTCTTTGAAATTTTCCTTTCTTTAATTCGTACTGTGGCAGTCCTTCAGAAGGGATATGCCACTACATGTCCACCTTAACGTTGTCTCAATTATTCCAACGACAAGCTCCACGAGATTTCAAATAAATTTCGCGGAGCGACGAGGCATTTGATCACTTTAAGCGAGACATAGTTACTCCTGCAGCTGCTCCCACTTTTTTAAGCCCTTTCTCTATATCCTTCTTGCTATGGCCACTCGTGCAGAAGCGAAATGCTACAACATGTCCACGTTAACGTTGTCTGAGTTACTGCAACGACGATATCCTCGAGTTTTCAAATAAATTTCGCAGAGTGACGAGGCATTTGGCTACCTTAAGAGAGTCCTAGTTACTCGTGTCGGCTGCTCCCACATCTTTAGGCCTTTATCATTCTTACTATGGCTAGGCCTTTATCATTCTTGCTATGGCCAGTCCTACAGACCCGATATGCCACTATATGTCCACCTGAACGTCGTCACAGTTACTCCCACTACGAGTTTCTCGAGTTAGCAAATGTACTTCGCCGGATAACGAGGCATTTGGCTACCTTAAGAGAGTCATAGTTACTGCGGCCAGCTTCTCCCCCTTCTTTGAATCTTTCCTCTCTTTAATTCGTTCTGTGTTCATTCCAGCAGAAGCAATATGCCACAACATGTCCAGCTTAACGTTGTCTGAGTTATTACAACGATGAGTTCCTAGAGTTTTCAAATAAATTTCACGGCGTGACGAGGCATTAGGGTACCTTAAGAGGGTCAAAGTTACTGCTGTCGGCTGCTTCCCCTTCTTTGAAATTTTCCTTTCTTTAATTCGTACTGTGGCAGTCCTTCAGAAGGGATATGCCACTACATGTCCACCTTAACTTTGTCTCAATTATTCCAACGACAAGCTCCACGAGATTTCAAATAAATTTCGCGGAGCGACGAGGCATTTGATCACTTTAAGCGAGACATAGTTACTCCTGCAGCTGCTCCCACTTTTTTAAGCCCTTTCTCTATATCCTTCTTGCTATGGCCACTCGTGCAGAAGCGAAATGCTACAACATGTCCACGTTAACGTTGTCTGAGTTACTGCAACGACGATATCCTCGAGTTTTCAAATAAATTTCGCAGAGTGACGAGGCATTTGGCTACCTTAAGAGAGTCCTAGTTACTCGTGTCGGCTGCTCCCACATCTTTAGGCCTTTATCATTCTTACTATGGCTAGGCCTTTATCATTCTTGCTATGGCCAGTCCTACAGACCCGATATGCCACTATATGTCCACCTGAACGTCGTCACAGTTACTCCCACTACGAGTTTCTCGAGTTAGCAAATGTACTTCGCCGGATAACGAGGCATTTGGCTACCTTAAGAGAGTCATAGTTACTGCGGCCAGCTTCTCCCCCTTCTTTGAATCTTTCCTCTCTTTAATTCGTTCTGTGTTCATTCCAGCAGAAGCAATATGCCACAACATGTCCAGCTTAACGTTGTCTGAGTTATTACAACGATGAGTTCCTAGAGTTTTCAAATAAATTTCACGGCGTGACGAGGCATTAGGGTACCTTAAGAGGGTCAAAGTTACTGCTGTCGGCTGCTTCCCCTTCTTTGAAATTTTCCTTTCTTTAATTCGTACTGTGGCAGTCCTTCAGAAGGGATATGCCACTACATGTCCACCTTAACGTTGTCTCAATTATTCCAACGACGAGCTCCACGAGATTTCAAATAAATTTCGCGGAGCGACGAGGCATTTGATCACTTTAAGCGAGACATAGTTACTCCTGCAGCTGCTCCCACTTTTTTAAGCCCTTTCTCTATATCCTTCTTGCTATGGCCACTCGTGCAGAAGCGAAATGCTACAACATGTCCACGTTAACGTTGTCTGAGTTACTGCAACGACGATATCCTCGAGTTTTCAAATAAATTTCGCAGAGTGACGAGGCATTTGGCTACCTTAAGAGAGTCATAGTTACTCGTGTCTGCTGCTCCCACATCTTTAGGCCTTTATCATTCTTCCTATGGCTGGGCCTTTATCATTCTTGCTATGGCCAGTCCTACAGACCCGATATGCTACTATATGTCCACCTGAACGTCGTCACAGTTACTCCCACTACGAGTTTCTCGAGTTAGCAAATGTACTTCGCCGGATAACGAGGCATTTGGCTACCTTAAGAGAGTCATAGTTACTGCGGCCAGCTTCTCCCCCTTCTTTGAATCTTTCCTCTCTTTAATTCGTTCTGTGTTCATTCCAGCAGAAGCAATATGCCACAACATGTCCAGCTTAACGTTGTCTGAGTTATTACAACGATGAGTTCCTAGAGTTTTCAAATAAATTTCACGGCGTGACGAGGCATTAGGGTACCTTAAGAGGGTCAAAGTTACTGCTGTCGGCTGCTTCCCCTTCTTTGAAATTTTCCTTTCTTTAATTCGTACTGTGGCAGTCCTTCAGAAGGGATATGCCACTACATGTCCATCTTAACGTTGTCTCAATTATTCCAACGACAAGCTCCACGAGATTTCAAATAAATTTCGCGGAGCGACGAGGCATTTGATCACTTTAAGCGAGACATAGTTACTCCTGCAGCTGCTCCCACTTTTTTAAGCCCTTTCTCTATATCCTTCTTGCTATGGCCACTCGTGCAGAAGCGAAATGCTACAACATGTCCACGTTAACGTTGTCTGAGTTACTGCAACGACGATATCCTCGAGTTTTCAAATAAATTTCGCAGAGTGACGAGGCATTTGGCTACCTTAAGAGAGTCCTAGTTACTCGTGTCGGCTGCTCCCACATCTTTAGGCCTTTATCATTCTTACTATGGCTGGGCCTTTATCATTCTTGCTATGGCCAGTCCTACAGACCCGATATGCCACTATATGTCCACCTGAACGTCGTCACAGTTACTCCCACTACGAGTTTCTCGAGTTAGCAAATGTACTTCGCCGGATAACGAGGCATTTGGCTACCTTAAGAGAGTCATAGTTTCTGCGGCCAGCTTCTCCCCCTTCTTTGAATCTTTCCTCTCTTTAATTCGTTCTGTGTTCATTCCAGCAGAAGCAATATGCCACAACATGTCCAGCTTAACGTTGTCTGAGTTATTACAACGATGAGTTCCTAGAGTTTTCAAATAAATTTCACGGCGTGACGAGGCATTAGGGTACCTTAAGAGGGTCAAAGTTACTGCTGTCGGCTGCTTCCCCTTCTTTGAAATTTTCCTTTCTTTAATTCGTACTGTGGCAGTCCTTCAGAAGGGATATGCCACTACATGTCCACCTTAACGTTGTCTCAATTATTCCAACGACAAGCTCCACGAGATTTCAAATAAATTTCGCGGAGCGACGAGGCATTTGATCACTTTAAGCGAGACATAGTTACTCCTGCAGCTGCTCCCACTTTTTTAAGCCCTTTCTCTATATCCTTCTTGCTATGGCCACTCGTGCAGAAGCGAAATGCTACAACATGTCCACGTTAACGTTGTCTGAGTTACTGCAACGACGATATCCTCGAGTTTTCAAATAAATTTCGCAGAGTGACGAGGCATTTGGCTACCTTAAGAGAGTCCTAGTTACTCGTGTCTGCTGCTCCCACATCTTTAGGCCTTTATCATTCTTCCTATGGCTGGGCCTTTATCATTCTTGCTATGGCCAGTCCTACAGACCCGATATGCTACTATATGTCCACCCGAACGTCGTCACAGTTACTCCCACTACGAGTTTCTCGAGTTAGCAAATGTACTTCGCCGGATAACGAGGCATTTGGCTACCTTAAGAGAGTCATAGTTACTGCGGCCAGCTTCTCCCCCTTCTTTGAATCTTTCCTCTCTTTAATTCGTTCTGTGTTCATTCCAGCAGAAGCAATATGCCACAACATGTCCAGCTTAACGTTGTCTGAGTTATTACAACGATGAGTTCCTAGAGTTTTCAAATAAATTTCACGGCGTGACGAGGCATTAGGGTACCTTAAGAGGGTCAAAGTTACTGCTGTCGGCTGCTTCCCCTTCTTTGAAATTTTCCTTTCTTTAATTCGTACTGTGGCAGTCCTTCAGAAGGGATATGCCACTACATGTCCACCTTAACGTTGTCTCAATTATTCCAACGACAAGCTCCACGAGATTTCAAATAAATTTCGCGGAGCGACGAGGCATTTGATCACTTTAAGCGAGACATAGTTACTCCTGCAGCTGCTCCCACTTTTTTAAGCACTTTCTCTATATCCTTCTTGCTATGGCCACTCGTGCAGAAGCGAAATGCTACAACATGTCCACGTTAACGTTGTCTGAGTTACTGCAACGACGATATCCTCGAGTTTTCAAATAAATTTCGCAGAGTGACGAGGCATTTGGCTACCTTAAGAGAGTCCTAGTTACTCGTGTCGGCTGCTCCCACATCTTTAGGCCTTTATCATTCTTACTATGGCTAGGCCTTTATCATTCTTGCTATGGCCAGTCCTACAGACCCGATATGCCACTATATGTCCACCTGAACGTCGTCACAGTTACTCCCACTACGAGTTTCTCGAGTTAGCAAATGTACTTCGCCGGATAACGAGGCATTTGGCTACCTTAAGAGAGTCATAGTTACTGCGGCCAGCTTCTCCCCCTTCTTTGAATCTTTCCTCTCTTTAATTCGTACTGTGTTCATTCCAGCAGAAGCAATATGCCACAACATGTCCAGCTTAACGTTGTCTGAGTTATTACAACGATGAGTTCCTAGAGTTTTCAAATAAATTTCACGGCGTGACGAGGCATTAGGGTACCTTAAGAGGGTCAAAGTTACTGCTGTCGGCTGCTTCCCCTTCTTTGAAATTTTCCTTTCTTTAATTCGTACTGTGGCAGTCCTTCAGAAGGGATATGCCACTACATGTCCACCTTAACGTTGTCTCAATTATTCCAACGACAAGCTCCACGAGATTTCAAATAAATTTCGCGGAGCGACGAGGCATTTGATCACTTTAAGCGAGACATAGTTACTCCTGCAGCTGCTCCCACTTTTTTAAGCCCTTTCTCTATATCCTTCTTGCTATGGCCACTCGTGCAGAAGCGAAATGCTACAACATGTCCACGTTAACGTTGTCTGAGTTACTGCAACGACGATATCCTCGAGTTTTCAAATAAATTTCGCAGAGTGACGAGGCATTTGGCTACCTTAAGAGAGTCCTAGTTACTCGTGTCGGCTGCTCCCACATCTTTAGGCCTTTATCATTCTTACTATGGCTGGGCCTTTATCATTCTTGCTATGGCCAGTCCTACAGACCCGATATGCCACTATATGTCCACCTGAACGTCGTCACAGTTACTCCCACTACGAGTTTCTCGAGTTAGCAAATGTACTTCGCCGGATAACGAGGCATTTGGCTACCTTAAGAGAGTCATAGTTACTGCGGCCAGCTTCTCCCCCTTCTTTGAATCTTTCCTCTCTTTAATTCGTTCTGTGTTCATTCCAGCAGAAGCAATATGCCACAACATGTCCAGCTTAACGTTGTCTGAGTTATTACAACGATGAGTTCCTAGAGTTTTCAAATAAATTTCACGGCGTGACGAGGCATTAGGGTACCTTAAGAGGGTCAAAGTTACTGCTGTCGGCTGCTTCCCCTTCTTTGAAATTTTCCTTTCTTTAATTCGTACTGTGGCAGTCCTTCAGAAGGGATATGCCACTACATGTCCACCTTAACGTTGTCTCAATTATTCCAACGACAAGCTCCACGAGATTTCAAATAAATTTCGCGGAGCGACGAGGCATTTGATCACTTTAAGCGAGACATAGTTACTCCTGCAGCTGCTCCCACTTTTTTAAGCCCTTTCTCTATATCCTTCTTGCTATGGCCACTCGTGCAGAAGCGAAATGCTACAACATGTCCACGTTAACGTTGTCTGAGTTACTGCAACGACGATATCCTCGAGTTTTCAAATAAATTTCGCAGAGTGACGAGGCATTTGGCTACCTTAAGAGAGTCCTAGTTACTCGTGTCTGCTTCTCCCACATCTTTAGGCCTTTATCATTCTTCCTATGGCTGGGCCTTTATCATTCTTGCTATGGCCAGTCCTACAGACCCGATATGCTACTATATGTCCACCCGAACGTCGTCACAGTTACTCCCACTACGAGTTTCTCGAGTTAGCAAATGTACTTCGCCGGATAACGAGGCATTTGGCTACCTTAAGAGAGTCATAGTTACTGCGGCCAGCTTCTCCCCCTTCTTTGAATCTTTCCTCTCTTTAATTCGTTCTGTGTTCATTCCAGCAGAAGCAATATGCCACAACATGTCCAGCTTAACGTTGTCTGAGTTATTACAACGATGAGTTCCTAGAGTTTTCAAATAAATTTCACGGCGTGACGAGGCATTAGGGTACCTTAAGAGGGTCAAAGTTACTGCTGTCGGTTGCTTCCCCTTCTTTGAAATTTTCCTTTCTTTAATTCGTACTGTGGCAGTCCTTCAGAAGGGATATGCCACTACATGTCCACCTTAACGTTGTCTCAATTATTCCAACGACAAGCTCCACGAGATTTCAAATAAATTTCGCGGAGCGACGAGGCATTTGATCACTTTAAGCGAGACATAGTTACTCCTGCAGCTGCTCCCACTTTTTTAAGCCCTTTCTCTATATCCTTCTTGCTATGGCCACTCGTGCAGAAGCGAAATGCTACAACATGTCCACGTTAACGTTGTCTGAGTTACTGCAACGACGATATCCTCGAGTTTTCAAATAAATTTCGCAGAGTGACGAGGCATTTGGCTACCTTAAGAGAGTCATAGTTACTCGTGTCTGCTGCTCCCACATCTTTAGGCCTTTATCATTCTTCCTATGGCTGGGCCTTTATCATTCTTGCTATGGCCAGTCCTACAGACCCGATATGCTACTATATGTCCACCCGAACGTCGTCACAGTTACTCCCACTACGAGTTTCTCGAGTTAGCAAATGCACTTCGCCGGATAACGAGGCATTTGGCTACCTTAAGAGAGTCATAGTTACTGCGGCCAGCTTCTCCCCCTTCTTTGAATCTTTCCTCTCTTTAATTCGTTCTGTGTTCATTCCAGCAGAAGCAATATGCCACAACATGTCCAGCTTAACGTTGTCTGAGTTATTACAACGATGAGTTCCTAGAGTTTTCAAATAAATTTCACGGCGTGACGAGGCATTAGGGTACCTTAAGAGGGTCAAAGTTACTGCTGTCGGCTGCTTCCCCTTCTTTGAAATTTTCCTTTCTTTAATTCGTACTGTGGCAGTCCTTCAGAAGGGATATGCCACTACATGTCCACCTTAACGTTGTCTCAATTATTCCAACGACAAGCTCCACGAGATTTCAAATAAATTTCGCGGAGCGACGAGGCATTTGATCACTTTAAGCGAGACATAGTTACTCCTGCAGCTGCTCCCACTTTTTTAAGCCCTTTCTCTATATCCTTCTTGCTATGGCCACTCGTGCAGAAGCGAAATGCTACAACATGTCCACGTTAACGTTGTCTGAGTTACTGCAACGACGATATCCTCGAGTTTTCAAATAAATTTCGCAGAGTGACGAGGCATTTGGCTACCTTAAGAGAGTCCTAGTTACTCGTGTCAGCTGCTCCCACATCTTTAGGCCTTTATCATTCTTACTATGGCTAGGCCTTTATCATTCTTGCTATGGCCAGTCCTACAGACCCGATATGCCACTATATGTCCACCTGAACGTCGTCACAGTTACTCCCACTACGAGTTTCTCGAGTTAGCAAATGTACTTCGCCGGATAACGAGGCATTTGGCTACCTTAAGAGAGTCATAGTTACTGCGGCCAGCTTCTCCCCCTTCTTTGAATCTTTCCTCTCTTTAATTCGTTCTGTGTTCATTCCAGCAGAAGCAATATGCCACAACATGTCCAGCTTAACGTTGTCTGAGTTATTACAACGATGAGTTCCTAGAGTTTTCAAATAAATTTCACGGCGTGACGAGGCATTAGGGTACCTTAAGAGGGTCAAAGTTACTGCTGTCGGCTGCTTCCCCTTCTTTGAAATTTTCCTTTCTTTAATTTGTACTGTGGCAGTCCTTCAGAAGGGATATGCCACTACATGTCCACCTTAACGTTGTCTCAATTATTCCAACGACAAGCTCCACGAGATTTCAAATAAATTTCGCGGAGCGACGAGGCATTTGATCACTTTAAGCGAGACATAGTTACTCCTGCAGCTGCTCCCACTTTTTTAAGCCCTTTCTCTATATCCTTCTTGCTATGGCCACTCGTGCAGAAGCGAAATGCTACAACATGTCCACGTTAACGTTGTCTGAGTTACTGCAACGACGATATCCTCGAGTTTTCAAATAAATTTCGCAGAGTGACGAGGCATTTGGCTACCTTAAGAGAGTCCTAGTTACTCGTGTCGGCTGCTCCCACATCTTTAGGCCTTTATCATTCTTACTATGGCTAGGCCTTTATCATTCTTGCTATGGCCAGTCCTACAGACCCGATATGCCACTATATGTCCACCTGAACGTCGTCACAGTTACTCCCACTACGAGTTTCTCGAGTTAGCAAATGTACTTCGCCGGATAACGAGGCATTTGGCTACCTTAAGAGAGTCATAGTTACTGCGGCCAGCTTCTCCCCCTTCTTTGAATCTTTCCTCTCTTTAATTCGTTCTGTGTTCATTCCAGCAGAAGCAATATGCCACAACATGTCCAGCTTAACGTTGTCTGAGTTATTACAACGATGAGTTCCTAGAGTTTTCAAATAAATTTCACGGCGTGACGAGGCATTAGGGTACCTTAAGAGGGTCAAAGTTACTGCTGTCGGCTGCTTCCCCTTCTTTGAAATTTTCCTTTCTTTAATTCGTACTGTGGCAGTCCTTCAGAAGGGATATGCCACTACATGTCCACCTTAACGTTGTCTCAATTATTCCAACGACGAGCTCCACGAGATTTCAAATAAATTTCGCGGAGCGACGAGGCATTTGATCACTTTAAGCGAGACATAGTTACTCCTGCAGCTGCTCCCACTTTTTTAAGCCCTTTCTCTATATCCTTCTTGCTATGGCCACTCGTGCAGAAGCGAAATGCTACAACATGTCCACGTTAACGTTGTCTGAGTTACTGCAACGACGATATCCTCGAGTTTTCAAATAAATTTCGCAGAGTGACGAGGCATTTGGCTACCTTAAGAGAGTCCTAGTTACTCGTGTCGGCTGCTCCCACATCTTTAGGCTTTATCATTCTTACTATGGCTAGGCCTTTATCATTCTTGCTATGGCCAGTCCCACAGACCCGATATGCCACTATATGTCCACCTGAACGTCGTCACAGTTACTCCCACTACGAGTTTCTCGAGTTAGCAAATGTACTTCGCCGGATAACGAGGCATTTGGCTACCTTAAGAGAGTCATAGTTACTGCGGCCAGCTTCTCCCCCTTCTTTGAATCTTTCCTCTCTTTAATTCGTTCTGTGTTCATTCCAGCAGAAGCAATATGCCACAACATGTCCAGCTTAACGTTGTCTGAGTTATTACAACGATGAGTTCCTAGAGTTTTCAAATAAATTTCACGGCGTGACGAGGCATTAGGGTACCTTAAGAGGGTCAAAGTTACTGCTGTCGGCTGCTTCCCCTTCTTTGAAATTTTCCTTTCTTTAATTCGTACTGTGGCAGTCCTTCAGAAGGGATATGCCACTACATGTCCACCTTAACGTTGTCTCAATTATTCCAACGACGAGCTCCACGAGATTTCAAATAAATTTCGCGGAGCGACGAGGCATTTGATCACTTTAAGCGAGACATAGTTACTCCTGCAGCTGCTCCCACTTTTTTAAGCCCTTTCTCTATATCCTTCTTGCTATGGCCACTCGTGCAGAAGCGAAATGCTACAACATGTCCACGTTAACGTTGTCTGAGTTACTGCAACGACGATATCCTCGAGTTTTCAAATAAATTTCGCAGAGTGACGAGGCATTTGGCTACCTTAAGAGAGTCATAGTTACTCATGTCTGCTGCTCCCACATCTTTAGGCCTTTATCATTCTTCCTATGGCTGGGCCTTTATCATTCTTGCTATGGCCAGTCCTACAGACCCGATATGCTACTATATGTCCACCTGAACGTCGTCACAGTTACTCCCACTACGAGTTTCTCGAGTTAGCAAATGTACTTCGCCGGATAACGAGGCATTTGGCTACCTTAAGAGAGTCATAGTTACTGCGGCCAGCTTCTCCCCCTTCTTTGAATCTTTCCTCTCTTTAATTCGTTCTGTGTTCATTCCAGCAGAAGCAATATGCCACAACATGTCCAGCTTAACGTTGTCTGAGTTATTACAACGATGAGTTCCTAGAGTTTTCAAATAAATTTCACGGCGTGACGAGGCATTAGGGTACCTTAAGAGGGTCAAAGTTACTGCTGTCGGCTGCTTCCCCTTCTTTGAAATTTTCCTTTCTTTAATTCGTACTGTGGCAGTCCTTCAGAAGGGATATGCCACTACATGTCCACCTTAACGTTGTCTCAATTATTCCAACGACAAGCTCCACGAGATTTCAAATAAATTTCGCGGAGCGACGAGGCATTTGATCACTTTAAGCGAGACATAGTTACTCCTGCAGCTGCTCCCACTTTTTTAAGCCCTTTCTCTATATCCTTCTTGCTATGGCCACTCGTGCAGAAGCGAAATGCTACAACATGTCCACGTTAACATTGTCTGAGTTACTGCAACGACGATATCCTCGAGTTTTCAAATAAATTTCGCAGAGTGACGAGGCATTTGGCTACCTTAAGGGAGTCATAGTTACTCGTGTCGGCTGCTCCCACATCTTTAGGCCTTTATCATTCTTACTATGGCTAGGCCTTTATCATTCTTGCTGTGGCCAGTCCTACAGACCCGATATGCCACTATATGTCCACCTGAACGTCGTCACAGTTACTCCCACTACGAGTTTCTCGAGTTAGCAAATGTACTTCGCCGGATAACGAGGCATTTGGCTACCTTAAGAGAGTCATAGTTACTGCGGCCAGCTTCTCCCCCTTCTTTGAATCTTTCCTCTCTTTAATTCGTTCTGTGTTCATTCCAGCAGAAGCAATATGCCACAACATGTCCAGCTTAACGTTGTCTGAGTTATTACAACGATGAGTTCCTAGAGTTTTCAAATAAATTTCACGGCGTGACGAGGCATTAGGGTACCTTAAGAGGGTCAAAGTTACTGCTGTCGGCTGCTTCCCCTTCTTTGAAATTTTCCTTTCTTTAATTCGTACTGTGGCAGTCCTTCAGAAGGGATATGCCACTACATGTCCACCTTAACGTTGTCTCAATTATTCCAACGACAAGCTCCACGACATTTCAAATAAATTTCGCGGAGCGACGAGGCATTTGATCACTTTAAGCGAGACATAGTTACTCCTGCAGCTGCTCCCACTTTTTTAAGCCCTTTCTCTATATCCTTCTTGCTATGGCCACTCGTGCAGAAGCGAAATGCTACAACATGTCCACGTTAATGTTGTCTGAGTTACTGCAACGACGATATCCTCGAGTTTTCAAATAAATTTCGCAGAGTGACGAGGCATTTGGCTACCTTAAGAGAGTCCTAGTTACTCGTGTCAGCTGCTCCCACATCTTTAGGCCTTTATCATTCTTACTATGGCTAGGCCTTTATCATTCTTGCTGTGGCCAGTCCTACAGACCCGATATGCCACTATATGTCCACCTGAACGTCGTCACAGTTACTCCCACTACGAGTTTCTCGAGTTAGCAAATGTACTTCGCCGGATAACGAGGCATTTGGCTACCTTAAGAGAGTCATAGTTACTGCGGCCAGCTTCTCCCCCTTCTTTGAATCTTTCCTCTCTTTAATTCGTTCTGTGTTCATTCCAGCAGAAGCAATATGCCACAACATGTCCAGCTTAACGTTGTCTGAGTTATTACAACGATGAGTTCCTAGAGTTTTCAAATAAATTTCACGGCGTGACGAGGCATTAGGGTACCTTAAGAGGGTCAAAGTTACTGCTGTCGGCTGCTTCCCCTTCTTTGAAATTTTCCTTTCTTTAATTCGTACTGTGGCAGTCCTTCAGAAGGGATATGCCACTACATGTCCACCTTAACGTTGTCTCAATTATTCCAACGACAAGCTCCACGAGATTTCAAATAAATTTCGCGGAGCGACGAGGCATTTGATCACTTTAAGCGAGACATAGTTACTCCTGCAGCTGCTCCCACTTTTTTAAGCCCTTTCTCTATATCCTTCTTGCTATGGCCACTCGTGCAGAAGCGAAATGCTACAACATGTCCACGTTAACGTTGTCTGAGTTACTGCAACGACGATATCCTCGAGTTTTCAAATAAATTTCGCAGAGTGACGAGGCATTTGGCTACCTTAAGAGAGTCCTAGTTACTCGTGTCGGCTGCTCCCACATCTTTAGGCCTTTATCATTCTTACTATGGCTAGGCCTTTATCATTCTTGCTATGGCCAGTCCTACAGACCCGATATGCCACTATATGTCCACCTGAACGTCGTCACAGTTACTCCCACTACGAGTTTCTCGAGTTAGCAAATGTACTTCGCCGGATAACGAGGCATTTGGCTACCTTAAGAGAGTCATAGTTACTGCGGCCAGCTTCTCCCCCTTCTTTGAATCTTTCCTCTCTTTAATTCGTTCTGTGTTCATTCCAGCAGAAGCAATATGCCACAACATGTCCAGCTTAACGTTGTCTGAGTTATTACAACGATGAGTTCCTAGAGTTTTCAAATAAATTTCACGGCGTGACGAGGCATTAGGGTACCTTAAGAGGGTCAAAGTTACTGCTGTCGGCTGCTTCCCCTTCTTTGAAATTTTCCTTTCTTTAATTTGTACTGTGGCAGTCCTTCAGAAGGGATATGCCACTACATGTCCACCTTAACGTTGTCTCAATTATTCCAACGACAAGCTCCACGAGATTTCAAATAAATTTCGCGGAGCGACGAGGCATTTGATCACTTTAAGCGAGACATAGTTACTCCTGCAGCTGCTCCCACTTTTTTAAGCCCTTTCTCTATATCCTTCTTGCTATGGCCACTCGTGCAGAAGCGAAATGCTACAACATGTCCACGTTAACGTTGTCTGAGTTACTGCAACGACGATATCCTCGAGTTTTCAAATAAATTTCGCAGAGTGACGAGGCATTTGGCTACCTTAAGAGAGTCATAGTTACTCGTGTCTGCTGCTCCCACATCTTTAGGCCTTTATCATTCTTCCTATGGCTGGGCCTTTATCATTCTTGCTATGGCCAGTCCTACAGACCCGATATGCTACTATATGTCCACCTGAACGTCGTCACAGTTACTCCCACTACGAGTTTCTCGAGTTAGCAAATGTACTTCGCCGGATAACGAGGCATTTGGCTACCTTAAGAGAGTCATAGTTACTGCGACCAGCTTCTCCCCCTTCTTTGAATCTTTCCTCTCTTTAATTCGTTCTGTGTTCATTCCAGCAGAAGCAATATGCCACAACATGTCCAGCTTAACGTTGTCTGAGTTATTACAACGATGAGTTCCTAGAGTTTTCAAATAAATTTCACGGCGTGACGAGGCATTAGGGTACCTTAAGAGGGTCGAAGTTACTGCTGTCGGCTGCTTCCCCTTCTTTGAAATTTTCCTTTCTTTAATTCGTACTGTGGCAGTCCTTCAGAAGGGATATGCCACTACATGTCCATCTTAACGTTGTCTCAATTATTCCAACGACAAGCTCCACGAGATTTCAAATAAATTTCGCGGAGCGACGAGGCATTTGATCACTTTAAGCGAGACATAGTTACTCCTGCAGCTGCTCCCACTTTTTTAAGCCCTTTCTCTATATCCTTCTTGCTATGGCCACTCGTGCAGAAGCGAAATGCTACAACATGTCCACGTTAACGTTGTCTGAGTTACTGCAACGACGATATCCTCGAGTTTTCAAATAAATTTCGCAGAGTGACGAGGCATTTGGCTACCTTAAGGGAGTCATAGTTACTCGTGTCGGCTGCTCCCACATCTTTAGGCCTTTATCATTCTTACTATGGCTAGGCCTTTATCATTCTTGCTGTGGCCAGTCCTACAGACCCGATATGCCACTATATGTCCACCTGAACGTCGCCACAGTTACTCCCACTACGAGTTTCTCGAGTTAGCAAATGTACTTCGCCGGATAACGAGGCATTTGGCTACCTTAAGAGAGTCATAGTTACTGCGGCCAGCTTCTCCCCCTTCTTTGAATCTTTCCTCTCTTTAATTCGTTCTGTGTTCATTCCAGCAGAAGCAATATGCCACAACATGTCCAGCTTAACGTTGTCTGAGTTATTACAACGATGAGTTCCTAGAGTTTTCAAATAAATTTCACGGCGTGACGAGGCATTAGGGTACCTTAAGAGGGTCAAAGTTACTGCTGTCGGCTGCTTCCCCTTCTTTGAAATTTTCCTTTCTTTAATTCGTACTGTGGCAGTCCTTCAGAAGGGATATGCCACTACATGTCCACCTTAACGTTGTCTCAATTATTCCAACGACAAGCTCCACGAGATTTCAAATAAATTTCGCGGAGCGACGAGGCATTTGATCACTTTAAGCGAGACATAGTTACTCCTGCAGCTGCTCCCACTTTTTTAAGCCCTTTCTCTATATCCTTCTTGCTATGGCCACTCGTGCAGAAGCGAAATGCTACAACATGTCCACGTTAACGTTGTCTGAGTTACTGCAACGACGATATCCTCGAGTTTTCAAATAAATTTCGCAGAGTGACGAGGCATTTGGCTACCTTAAGAGAGTCCTAGTTACTCGTGTCAGCTGCTCCCACATCTTTAGGCCTTTATCATTCTTACTATGGCTAGGCCTTTATCTTTCTTGCTGTGGCCAGTCCTACAGACCCGATATGCCAGTATATGTCCACCTGAACGTCGTCACAGTTACTCCCACTACGAGTTTCTCGAGTTAGCAAATGTACTTCGCCGGATAACGAGGCATTTGGCTACCTTAAGAGAGTCATAGTTACTGCGGCCAGCTTCTCCCCCTTCTTTGAATCTTTCCTCTCTTTAATTCGTTCTGTGTTCATTCCAGCAGAAGCAATATGCCACAACATGTCCAGCTTAACGTTGTCTGAGTTATTACAACGATGAGTTCCTAGAGTTTTCAAATAAATTTCACGGCGTGACGAGGCATTAGGGTACCTTAAGAGGGTCAAAGTTACTGCTGTCGGCTGCTTCCCCTTCTTTGAAATTTTCCTTTCTTTAATTCGTACTGTGGCAGTCCTTCAGAAGGGATATGCCACTACATGTCCACCTTAACGTTGTCTCAATTATTCCAACGACAAGCTCCACGAGATTTCAAATAAATTTCGCGGAGCGACGAGGCATTTGATCACTTTAAGCGAGACATAGTTACTCCTGCAGCTGCTCCCACTTTTTTAAGCCCTTTCTCTATATCCTTCTTGCTATGGCCACTCGTGCAGAAGCGAAATGCTACAACATGTCCACGTTAACGTTGTCTGAGTTACTGCAACGACGATATCCTCGAGTTTTCAAATAAATTTCGCAGAGTGACGAGGCATTTGGCTACCTTAAGAGAGTCCTAGTTACTCGTGTCGGCTGCTCCCACATCTTTAGGCCTTTATCATTCTTACTATGGCTAGGCCTTTATCATTCTTGCTATGGCCAGTCCTACAGACCCGATATGCCACTATATGTCCACCTGAACGTCGTCACAGTTACTCCCACTACGAGTTTCTCGAGTTAGCAAATGTACTTCGCCGGATAACGAGGCATTTGGCTACCTTAAGAGAGTCATAGTTACTGCGGCCAGCTTCTCCCCCTTCTTTGAATCTTTCCTCTCTTTAATTCGTTCTGTGTTCATTCCAGCAGAAGCAATATGCCACAACATGTCCAGCTTTACGTTGTCTGAGTTATTACAACGATGAGTTCCTAGAGTTTTCAAATAAATTTCACGGCGTGACGAGGCATTAGGGTACCTTAAGAGGGTCAAAGTTACTGCTGTCGGCTGCTTCCCCTTCTTTGAAATTTTCCTTTCTTTAATTTGTACTGTGGCAGTCCTTCAGAAGGGATATGCCACTACATGTCCACCTTAACGTTGTCTCAATTATTCCAACGACAAGCTCCACGAGATTTCAAATAAATTTCGCGGAGCGACGAGGCATTTGATCACTTTAAGCGAGACATAGTTACTCCTGCAGCTGCTCCCACTTTTTTAAGCCCTTTCTCTATATCCTTCTTGCTATGGCCACTCGTGCAGAAGCGAAATGCTACAACATGTCCACGTTAACGTTGTCTGAGTTACTGCAACGACGATATCCTCGAGTTTTCAAATAAATTTCGCAGAGTGACGAGGCATTTGGCTACCTTAAGAGATTCCTAGTTACTCGTGTCGGCTGCTCCCACATCTTTAGGCCTTTATCATTCTTACTATGGCTAGGCCTTTATCATTCTTGCTATGGCCAGTCCTACAGACCCGATATGCCACTATATGTCCACCTGAACGTCGTCACAGTTACTCCCACTACGAGTTTCTCGAGTTAGCAAATGTACTTCGCCGGATAACGAGGCATTTGGCTACCTTAAGAGAGTCATAGTTACTGCGGCCAGCTTCTCCCCCTTCTTTGAATCTTTCCTCTCTTTAATTCGTTCTGTGTTCATTCCAGCAGAAGCAATATGCCACAACATGTCCAGCTTAACGTTGTCTGAGTTATTACAACGATGAGTTCCTAGAGTTTTCAAATAAATTTCACGGCGTGACGAGGCATTAGGGTACCTTAAGAGGGTCAAAGTTACTGCTGTCGGCTGCTTCCCCTTCTTTGAAATTTTCCTTTCTTTAATTCGTACTGTGGCAGTCCTTCAGAAGGGATATGCCACTACATGTCCACCTTAACGTTGTCTCAATTATTCCAACGACAAGCTCCACGAGATTTCAAATAAATTTCGCGGAGCGACGAGGCATTTGATCACTTTAAGCGAGACATAGTTACTCCTGCAGCTGCTCCCACTTTTTTAAGCCCTTTCTCTATATCCTTCTTGCTATGGCCACTCGTGCAGAAGCGAAATGCTACAACATGTCCACGTTAACGTTGTCTGAGTTACTGCAACGACGATATCCTCGAGTTTTCAAATAAATTTCGCAGAGTGACGAGGCATTTGGCTACCTTAAGAGAGTCATAGTTACTCGTGTCTGCTGCTCCCACATCTTTAGGCCTTTATCATTCTTCCTATGGCTGGGCCTTTATCATTCTTGCTATGGCCAGTCCTACAGACCCGATATGCTTCTATATGTCCACCTGAACGTCGTCACAGTTACTCCCACTACGAGTTTCTCGAGTTAGCAAATGCACTTCGCCGGATAACGAGGCATTTGGCTACCTTAAGAGAGTCATAGTTACTGCGGCCAGCTTCTCCCCCTTCTTTGAATCTTTCCTCTCTTTAATTCGTTCTGTGTTCATTCCAGCAGAAGCAATATGCCACAACATGTCCAGCTTAACGTTGTCTGAGTTATTACAACGATGAGTTCCTAGAGTTTTCAAATAAATTTCACGGCGTGACGAGGCATTAGGGTACCTTAAGAGGGTCAAAGTTACTGCTGTCGGCTGCTTCCCCTTCTTTGAAATTTTCCTTTCTTTAATTCGTACTGTGGCAGTCCTTCAGAAGGGATATGCCACTACATGTCCACCTTAACGTTGTCTCAATTATTCCAACGACAAGCTCCACGAGATTTCAAATAAATTTCGCGGAGCGACGAGGCATTTGATCACTTTAAGCGAGACATAGTTACTCCTGCAGCTGCTCCCACTTTTTTAAGCCCTTTCTCTATATCCTTCTTGCTATGGCCACTCGTGCAGAAGCGAAATGCTACAACATGTCCACGTTAACGTTGTCTGAGTTACTGCAACGACGATATCCTCGAGTTTTCAAATAAATTTCGCAGAGTGACGAGGCATTTGGCTACCTTAAGAGAGTCCTAGTTACTCGTGTCGGCTGCTCCCACATCTTTAGGCCTTTATCATTCTTACTATGGCTAGGCCTTTATCATTCTTGCTATGGCCAGTCCTACAGACCCGATATGCCACTATATGTCCACCTGAACGTCGTCACAGTTACTCCCACTACGAGTTTCTCGAGTTAGCAAATGTACTTCGCCGGATAACGAGGCATTTGGCTACCTTAAGAGAGTCATAGTTACTGCGGCCAGCTTCTCCCCCTTCTTTGAATCTTTCCTCTCTTTAATTCGTTCTGTGTTCATTCCAGCAGAAGCAATATGCCACAACATGTCCAGCTTAACGTTGTCTGAGTTATTACAACGATGAGTTCCTAGAGTTTTCAAATAAATTTCACGGCGTGACGAGGCATTAGGGTACCTTAAGAGGGTCAAAGTTACTGCTGTCGGCTGCTTCCCCTTCTTTGAAATTTTCCTTTCTTTAATTCGTACTGTGGCAGTCCTTCAGAAGGGATATGCCACTACATGTCCACCTTAACGTTGTCTCAATTATTCCAACGACAAGCTCCACGAGATTTCAAATAAATTTCGCGGAGCGACGAGGCATTTGATCACTTTAAGCGAGACATAGTTACTCCTGCAGCTGCTCCCACTTTTTTAAGCCCTTTCTCTATATCCTTCTTGCTATGGCCACTCGTGCAGAAGCGAAATGCTACAACATGTCCACGTTAACGTTGTCTGAGTTACTGCAACGACGATATCCTCGAGTTTTCAAATAAATTTCGCAGAGTGACGAGGCATTTGGCTACCTTAAGAGAGTCATAGTTACTCGTGTCTGCTGCTCCCACATCTTTAGGCCTTTATCATTCTTCCTATGGCTGGGCCTTTATCATTCTTGCTATGGCCAGTCCTATAGACCCGATATGCTACTATATGTCCACCTGAAGGTCGTCACAGTTACTCCCACTACGAGTTTCTCGAGTTAGCAAATGCACTTCGCCGGATAACGAGGCATTTGGCTACCTTAAGAGAGTCATAGTTACTGCGGCCAGCTTATCCCCCTTCTTTGAATCTTTCCTCTCTTTAATTCGTTCTGTGTTCATTCCAGCAGAAGCAATATGCCACAACATGTCCAGCTTAACGTTGTCTGAGTTATTACAACGATGAGTTCCTAGAGTTTTCAAATAAATTTCACGGCGTGACGAGGCATTAGGGTACCTTAAGAGGGTCAAAGTTACTGCTGTCGGCTGCTTCCCCTTCTTTGAAATTTTCCTTTCTTTAATTCGTACTGTGGCAGTCCTTCAGAAGGGATATGCCACTACATGTCCACCTTAACGTTGTCTCAATTATTCCAACGACAAGCTCCACGAGATTTCAAATAAATTTCGCGGAGCGACGAGGCATTTGATCACTTTAAGCGAGACATAGTTACTCCTGCAGCTGCTCCCACTTTTTTAAGCCCTTTCTCTATATCCTTCTTGCTATGGCCACTCGTGCAGAAGCGAAATGCTACAACATGTCCACGTTAACGTTGTCTGAGTTACTGCAACGACGATATCCTCGAGTTTTCAAATAAATTTCGCAGAGTGACGAGGCATTTGGCTACCTTAAGAGAGTCCTAGTTACTCGTGTCGGCTGCTCCCACATCTTTAGGCCTTTATCATTCTTACTATGGCTAGGCCTTTATCATTCTTGCTATGGCCAGTCCTACAGACCCGATATGCCACTATATGTCCACCTGAACGTCGTCACAGTTACTCCCACTACGAGTTTCTCGAGTTAGCAAATGTACTTCGCCGGATAACGAGGCATTTGGCTACCTTAAGAGAGTCATAGTTACTGCGGCCAGCCTCTCCCCCTTCTTTGAATCTTTCCTCTCTTTAATTCGTTCTGTGTTCATTCCAGCAGAAGCAATATGCCACAACATGTCCAGCTTAACGTTGTCTGAGTTATTACAACGATGAGTTCCTAGAGTTTTCAAATAAATTTCACGGCGTGACGAGGCATTAGGGTACCTTAAGAGGGTCAAAGTTACTGCTGTCGGCTGCTTCCCCTTCTTTGAAATTTTCCTTTCTTTAATTCGTACTGTGGCAGTCCTTCAGAAGGGATATGCCACTACATGTCCACCTTAACGTTGTCTCAATTATTCCAACGACAAGCTCCACGAGATTTCAAATAAATTTCGCGGAGCGACGAGGCATTTGATCACTTTAAGCGAGACATAGTTACTCCTGCAGCTGCTCCCACTTTTTTAAGCCCTTTCTCTATATCCTTCTTGCTATGGCCACTCGTGCAGAAGCGAAATGCTACAACATGTCCACGTTAACGTTGTCTGAGTTACTGCAACGACGATATCCTCGAGTTTTCAAATAAATTTCGCAGAGTGACGAGGCATTTGGCTACCTTAAGAGAGTCCTAGTTACTCGTGTCGGCTGCTCCCACATCTTTAGGCCTTTATCATTCTTACTATGGCTAGGCCTTTATCATTCTTGCTATGGCCAGTCCTACAGACCCGATATGCCAGTATATGTCCACCTGAACGTCGTCACAGTTACTCCCACTACGAGTTTCTCGAGTTAGCAAATGTACTTCGCCGGATAACGAGGCATTTAGCTACCTTAAGAGAGTCATAGTTACTGCGGCCAGCTTCTCCCCCTTCTTTGAATCTTTCCTCTCTTTAATTCGTTCTGTGTTCATTCCAGCAGAAGCAATATGCCACAACATGTCCAGCTTAACGTTGTCTGAGTTATTACAACGATGAGTTCCTAGAGTTTTCAAATAAATTTCACGGCGTGACGAGGCATTAGGGTACCTTAAGAGGGTCAAAGTTACTGCTGTCGGCTGCTTCCCCTTCTTTGAAATTTTCCTTTCTTTAATTTGTACTGTGGCAGTCCTTCAGAAGGGATATGCCACTACATGTCCACCTTAACGTTGTCTCAATTATTCCAACGACAAGCTCCACGAGATTTCAAATAAATTTCGCGGAGCGACGAGGCATTTGATCACTTTAAGCGAGACATAGTTACTCCTGCAGCTGCTCCCACTTTTTTAAGCCCTTTCTCTATATCCTTCTTGCTATGGCCACTCGTGCAGAAGCGAAATGCTACAACATGTCCACGTTAACGTTGTCTGAGTTACTGCAACGACGATATCCTCGAGTTTTCAAATAAATTTCGCAGAGTGACGAGGCATTTGGCTACCTTAAGAGAGTCCTAGTTACTCGTGTCGGCTGCTCCCACATCTTTAGGCCTTTATCATTCTTACTATGGCTAGGCCTTTATCATTCTTGCTATGGCCAGTCCTACAGACCCGATATGCCACTATATGTCCACCTGAACGTCGTCACAGTTACTCCCACTACGAGTTTCTCGAGTTAGCAAATGTACTTCGCCGGATAACGAGGCATTTGGCTACCTTAAGAGAGTCATAGTTACTGCGGCCAGCTTCTCCCCCTTCTTTGAATCTTTCCTCTCTTTAATTCGTTCTGTGTTCATTCCAGCAGAAGCAATATGCCACAACATGTCCAGCTTAACGTTGTCTGAGTTATTACAACGATGAGTTCCTAGAGTTTTCAAATAAATTTCACGGCGTGACGAGGCATTAGGGTACCTTAAGAGGGTCAAAGTTACTGCTGTCGGCTGCTTCCCCTTCTTTGAAATTTTCCTTTCTTTAATTCGTACTGTGGCAGTCCTTCAGAAGGGATATGCCACTACATGTCCACCTTAACGTTGTCTCAATTATTCCAACGACAAGCTCCACGAGATTTCAAATAAATTTCGCGGAGCGACGAGGCATTTGATCACTTTAAGCGAGACATAGTTACTCCTGCAGCTGCTCCCACTTTTTTAAGCCCTTTCTCTATATCCTTCTTGCTATGGCCACTCGTGCAGAAGCGAAATGCTACAACATGTCCACGTTAACGTTGTCTGAGTTACTGCAACGACGATATCCTCGAGTTTTCAAATAAATTTCGCAGAGTGACGAGGCATTTGGCTACCTTAAGAGAGTCCTAGTTACTCGTGTCGGCTGCTCCCACATCTTTAGGCCTTTATCATTCTTACTATGGCTAGGCCTTTATCATTCTTGCTATGGCCAGTCCTACAGACCCGATATGCCACTATATGTCCACCTGAACGTCGTCACAGTTACTCCCACTACGAGTTTCTCGAGTTAGCAAATGTACTTCGCCGGATAACGAGGCATTTGGCTACCTTAAGAGAGTCATAGTTACTGCGGCCAGCTTCTCCCCCTTCTTTGAATCTTTCCTCTCTTTAATTCGTTCTGTGTTCATTCCAGCAGAAGCAATATGCCACAACATGTCCAGCTTAACGTTGTCTGAGTTATTACAACGATGAGTTCCTAGAGTTTTCAAATAAATTTCACGGCGTGACGAGGCATTAGGGTACCTTAAGAGGGTCAAAGTTACTGCTGTCGGCTGCTTCCCCTTCTTTGAAATTTTCCTTTCTTTAATTTGTACTGTGGCAGTCCTTCAGAAGGGATATGCCACTACTTGTCCACCTTAACGTTGTCTCAATTATTCCAACGACAAGCTCCACGAGATTTCAAATAAATTTCGCGGAGCGACGAGGCATTTGATCACTTTAAGCGAGACATAGTTACTCCTGCAGCTGCTCCCACTTTTTTAAGCCCTTTCTCTATATCCTTCTTGCTATGGCCACTCGTGCAGAAGCGAAATGCTACAACATGTCCACGTTAACGTTGTCTGAGTTACTGCAACGACGATATCCTCGAGTTTTCAAATAAATTTCGCAGAGTGACGAGGCATTTGGCTACCTTAAGAGAGTCCTAGTTACTCGTGTCGGCTGCTCCCACATCTTTAGGCCTTTATCATTCTTACTATGGCTAGGCCTTTATCATTCTTGCTATGGCCAGTCCTACAGACCCGATATGCCACTATATGTCCACCTGAACGTCGTCACAGTTACTCCCACTACGAGTTTCTCGAGTTAGCAAATGTACTTCGCCGGATAACGAGGCATTTGGCTACCTTAAGAGAGTCATAGTTACTGCGGCCAGCTTCTCCCCCTTCTTTGAATCTTTCCTCTCTTTAATTCGTTCTGTGTTCATTCCAGCAGAAGCAATATGCCACAACATGTCCAGCTTAACGTTGTCTGAGTTATTACAACGATGAGTTCCTAGAGTTTTCAAATAAATTTCACGGCGTGACGAGGCAT
Organism: Schistocerca nitens; assembly: GCF_023898315.1. Taxonomy (NCBI): domain Eukaryota; kingdom Metazoa; phylum Arthropoda; class Insecta; order Orthoptera; family Acrididae; genus Schistocerca; species Schistocerca nitens. Next base: position 69,972,058 of record NC_064618.1, on the reverse strand, counting down.
TAGGGTACCTTAAGAGGGTCAAAGTTACTGCTGTCGGCTGCTTCCCCTTCTTTGAAATTTTCCTTTCTTTAATTCGTACTGTGGCAGTCCTTCAGAAGGGATATGCCACTACATGTCCACCTTAACGTTGTCTCAATTATTCCAACGACAAGCTCCACGAGATTTCAAATAAATTTCGCGGAGCGACGAGGCATTTGATCACTTTAAGCGAGACATAGTTACTCCTGCAGCTGCTCCCACTTTTTTAAGCCCTTTCTCTATATCCTTCTTGCTATGGCCACTCGTGCAGAAGCGAAATGCTACAACATGTCCACGTTAACGTTGTCTGAGTTACTGCAACGACGATATCCTCGAGTTTTCAAATAAATTTCGCAGAGTGACGAGGCATTTGGCTACCTTAAGAGAGTCATAGTTACTCGTGTCTGCTGCTCCCACATCTTTAGGCCTTTATCATTCTTCCTATGGCTGGGCCTTTATCATTCTTGCTATGGCCAGTCCTATAGACCCGATATGCTACTATATGTCCACCTGAAGGTCGTCACAGTTACTCCCACTACGAGTTTCTCGAGTTAGCAAATGCACTTCGCCGGATAACGAGGCATTTGGCTACCTTAAGAGAGTCATAGTTACTGCGGCCAGCTTCTCCCCCTTCTTTGAATCTTTCCTCTCTTTAATTCGTTCTGTGTTCATTCCAGCAGAAGCAATATGCCACAACATGTCCAGCTTAACGTTGTCTGAGTTATTACAACGATGAGTTCCTAGAGTTTTCAAATAAATTTCACGGCGTGACGAGGCATTAGGGTACCTTAAGAGGGTCAAAGTTACTGCTGTCGGCTGCTTCCCCTTCTTTGAAATTTTCCTTTCTTTAATTCGTACTGTGGCAGTCCTTCAGAAGGGATATGCCACTACATGTCCACCTTAACGTTGTCTCAATTATTCCAACGACAAGCTCCACGAGATTTCAAATAAATTTCGCGGAGCGACGAGGCATTTGATCACTTTAAGCGAGACATAGTTACTCCTGCAGCTGCTCCCACTTTTTTAAGCCCTTTCTCTATATCCTTCTTGCTATGGCCACTCGTGCAGAAGCGAAATGCTACAACATGTCCACGTTAACGTTGTCTGAGTTACTGCAACGACGATATCCTCGAGTTTTCAAATAAATTTCGCAGAGTGACGAGGCATTTGGCTACCTTAAGAGAGTCCTAGTTACTCGTGTCGGCTGCTCCCACATCTTTAGGCCTTTATCATTCTTACTATGGCTAGGCCTTTATCATTCTTGCTATGGCCAGTCCTACAGACCCGATATGCCAGTATATGTCCACCTGAACGTCGTCACAGTTACTCCCACTACGAGTTTCTCGAGTTAGCAAATGTACTTCGCCGGATAACGAGGCATTTAGCTACCTTAAGAGAGTCATAGTTACTGCGGCCAGCTTCTCCCCCTTCTTTGAATCTTTCCTCTCTTTAATTCGTTCTGTGTTCATTCCAGCAGAAGCAATATGCCACAACATGTCCAGCTTAACGTTGTCTGAGTTATTACAACGATGAGTTCCTAGAGTTTTCAAATAAATTTCACGGCGTGACGAGGCATTAGGGTACCTTAAGAGGGTCAAAGTTACTGCTGTCGGCTGCTTCCCCTTCTTTGAAATTTTCCTTTCTTTAATTTGTACTGTGGCAGTCCTTCAGAAGGGATATGCCACTACATGTCCACCTTAACGTTGTCTCAATAATTCCAACGACAAGCTCCACGAGATTTCAAATAAATTTCGCGGAGCGACGAGGCATTTGATCACTTTAAGCGAGACATAGTTACTCCTGCAGCTGCTCCCACTTTTTTAAGCCCTTTCTCTATATCCTTCTTGCTATGGCCACTCGTGCAGAAGCGAAATGCTACAACATGTCCACGTTAACGTTGTCTGAGTTACTGCAACGACGATATCCTCGAGTTTTCAAATAAATTTCGCAGAGTGACGAGGCATTTGGCTCCCTTAAGAGAGTCCTAGTTACTCGTGTCGGCTGCTCCCACATCTTTAGGCCTTTATCATTCTTACTATGGCTAGGCCTTTATCATTCTTGCTATGGCCAGTCCTACAGACCCGATATGCCACTATATGTCCACCTGAACGTCGTCACAGTTACTCCCACTACGAGTTTCTCGAGTTAGCAAATGTACTTCGCCGGATAACGAGGCATTTGGCTACCTTAAGAGAGTCATAGTTACTGCGGCCAGCTTCTCCCCCTTCTTTGAATCTTTCCTCTCTTTAATTCGTTCTGTGTTCATTCCAGCAGAAGCAATATGCCACAACATGTCCAGCTTAACGTTGTCTGAGTTATTACAACGATGAGTTCCTAGAGTTTTCAAATAAATTTCACGGCGTGACGAGGCATTAGGGTACCTTAAGAGGGTCAAAGTTACTGCTGTCGGCTGCTTCCCCTTCTTTGAAATTTTCCTTTCTTTAATTCGTACTGTGGCAGTCCTTCAGAAGGGATATGCCACTACATGTCCACCTTAACGTTGTCTCAATTATTCCAACGACAAGCTCCACGAGATTTCAAATAAATTTCGCGGAGCGACGAGGCATTTGATCACTTTAAGCGAGACATAGTTACTCCTGCAGCTGCTCCCACTTTTTTAAGCCCTTTCTCTATATCCTTCTTGCTATGGCCACTCGTGCAGAAGCGAAATGCTACAACATGTCCACGTTAACGTTGTCTGAGTTACTGCAACGACGATATCCTCGAGTTTTCAAATAAATTCCGCAGAGTGACGAGGCATTTGGCTACCTTAAGAGAGTCATAGTTACTCGTATCTGCTGCTCCCACATCCTTAGGCCTTTATCATTCTTCCTATGGCTGGGCCTTTATCATTCTTGCTATGGCCAGTCCTATAGACCCGATATGCTACTATATGTCCACCTGAAGGTCGTCACAGTTACTCCCACTACGAGTTTCTCGAGTTAGCAAATGCACTTCGCCGGATAACGAGGCATTTGGCTACCTTAAGAGAGTCATAGTTACTGCGGCCAGCTTCTCCCCCTTCTTTGAATCTTTCCTCTCTTTAATTCGTTCTGTGTTCATTCCAGCAGAAGCAATATGCCACAACATGTCCAGCTTAACGTTGTCTGAGTTATTACAACGATGAGTTCCTAGAGTTTTCAAATAAATTTCACGGCGTGACGAGGCATTAGGGTACCTTAAGAGGGTCAAAGTTACTGCTGTCGGCTGCTTCCCCTTCTTTGAAATTTTCCTTTCTTTAATTCGTACTGTGGCAGTCCTTCAGAAGGGATATGCCACTACATGTCCACCTTAACGTTGTCTCAATTATTCCAACGACAAGCTCCACGAGATTTCAAATAAATTTCGCGGAGCGACGAGGCATTTGATCACTTTAAGCGAGACATAGTTACTCCTGCAGCTGCTCCCACTTTTTTAAGCCCTTTCTCTATATCCTTCTTGCTATGGCCACTCGTGCAGAAGCGAAATGCTACAACATGTCCACGTTAACGTTGTCTGAGTTACTGCAACGACGATATCCTCGAGTTTTCAAATAAATTTCGCAGAGTGACGAGGCATTTGGCTACCTTAAGAGAGTCCTAGTTACTCGTGTCGGCTGCTCCCACATCTTTAGGCCTTTATCATTCTTACTATGGCTAGGCCTTTATCATTCTTGCTATGGCCAGTCCTACAGACCCGATATGCCACTATATGTCCACCTGAACGTCGTCACAGTTACTCCCACTACGAGTTTCTCGAGTTAGCAAATGTACTTCGCCGGATAACGAGGCATTTGGCTACCTTAAGAGAGTCATAGTTACTGCGGCCAGCTTCTCCCACTTCTTTGAATCTTTCCTCTCTTTAATTCGTTCTGTGTTCATTCCAGCAGAAGCAATATGCCACAACATGTCCAGCTTAACGTTGTCTGAGTTATTACAACGATGAGTTCCTAGAGTTTTCAAATAAATTTCACGGCGTGACGAGGCATTAGGGTACCTTAAGAGGGTCAAAGTTACTGCTGTCGGCTGCTTCCCCTTCTTTGAAATTTTCCTTTCTTTAATTTGTACTGTGGCAGTCCTTCAGAAGGGATATGCCACTACTTGTCCACCTTAACGTTGTCTCAATTATTCCAACGACAAGCTCCACGAGATTTCAAATAAATTTCGCGGAGCGACGAGGCATTTGATCACTTTAAGCGAGACATAGTTACTCCTGCAGCTGCTCCCACTTTTTTAAGCCCTTTCTCTATATCCTTCTTGCTATGGCCACTCGTGCAGAAGCGAAATGCTACAACATGTCCACGTTAACGTTGTCTGAGTTACTGCAACGACGATATCCTCGAGTTTTCAAATAAATTTCGCAGAGTGACGAGGCATTTGGCTACCTTAAGAGAGTCCTAGTTACTCGTGTCGGCTGCTCCCACATCTTTAGGCCTTTATCATTCTTACTATGGCTAGGCCTTTATCATTCTTGCTATGGCCAGTCCTACAGACCCGATATGCCACTATATGTCCACCTGAACGTCGTCACAGTTACTCCCACTACGAGTTTCTCGAGTTAGCAAATGTACTTCGCCGGATAACGAGGCATTTGGCTACCTTAAGAGAGTCATAGTTACTGCGGCCAGCTTCTCCCCCTTCTTTGAATCTTTCCTCTCTTTAATTCGTTCTGTGTTCATTCCAGCAGAAGCAATATGCCACAACATGTCCAGCTTAACGTTGTCTGAGTTATTACAACGATGAGTTCCTAGAGTTTTCAAATAAATTTCACGGCGTGACGAGGCATTAGGGTACCTTAAGAGGGTCAAAGTTACTGCTGTCGGCTGCTTCCCCTTCTTTGAAATTTTCCTTTCTTTAATTCGTACTGTGGCAGTCCTTCAGAAGGGATATGCCACTACATGTCCACCTTAACGTTGTCTCAATTATTCCAACGACAAGCTCCACGAGATTTCAAATAAATTTCGCGGAGCGACGAGGCATTTGATCACTTTAAGCGAGACATAGTTACTCCTGCAGCTGCTCCCACTTTTTTAAGCCCTTTCTCTATATCCTTCTTGCTATGGCCACTCGTGCAGAAGCGAAATGCTACAACATGTCCACGTTAACGTTGTCTGAGTTACTGCAACGACGATATCCTCGAGTTTTCAAATAAATTTCGCAGAGTGACGAGGCATTTGGCTACCTTAAGAGAGTCATAGTTACTCGTGTCTGCTGCTCCCACATCTTTAGGCCTTTATCATTCTTCCTATGGCTGGGCCTTTATCATTCTTGCTATGGCCAGTCCTATAGACCCGATATGCTACTATATGTCCACCTGAAGGTCGTCACAGTTACTCCCACTACGAGTTTCTCGAGTTAGCAAATGCACTTCGCCGGATAACGAGGCATTTGGCTACCTTAAGAGAGTCATAGTTACTGCGGCCAGCTTCTCCCCCTTCTTTGAATCTTTCCTCTCTTTAATTCGTTCTGTGTTCATTCCAGCAGAAGCAATATGCCACAACATGTCCAGCTTAACGTTGTCTGAGTTATTACAACGATGAGTTCCTAGAGTTTTCAAATAAATTTCACGGCGTGACGAGGCATTAGGGTACCTTAAGAGGGTCAAAGTTACTGCTGTCGGCTGCTTCCCCTTCTTTGAAATTTTCCTTTCTTTAATTCGTACTGTGGCAGTCCTTCAGAAGGGATATGCCACTACATGTCCACCTTAACGTTGTCTCAATTATTCCAACGACAAGCTCCACGAGATTTCAAATAAATTTCGCGGAGCGACGAGGCATTTGATCACTTTAAG